>NC_089808.1:17220858-17523671 GCF_029633855.1 Hoplias malabaricus
GTGATTTTGCCACTATGTTTAGTGACTTTTCAGCCCTTCTGGTTAAATATTAAGTAGAGTAAAATAAAACAGACTAGCACCAAATCTACCTACTTTCTTTACAAACCTTAGATACTTTTTATTAGATAATCGATAGTGCAACTCATTAGAACAGCGGGACTTTAAGTGTGGAGCAACTCGTTTATGCAACAGGTGCAGAATAATACGCTGATTTTGACTTTTAACAGTCCAGATAATGTCCACAATGAATGTTTGTGTTCACACATACAGCTCCTCCAGGTAAACTCCAGAATATTTCTGGGTTATGGTTCATATGTGAAAGCTAGAGCTGTGGAGCTGAAGTGTGAGCTTATTTTGGATTTTTGGATATCTCTGTATTATCCAACATCATGGCATTACTTTTTCAGCAGTCGTTTATTTGAGACTTTTATTTTAACTGTGGAGAGCTGCTCAACAGAGCACCCAGTAACGTCTAAGAGTTTGGGACTTTATTTTAACTGCGAAGAGCTGCTAAAGAACAGGTCATTGCTCACATGGACTAATTAAGTAAAAGTGGTGAACCGCATATTTGTTTTGAAGACAGAAACAAGAAAATAAATACATGGACTGAATTTTTATTTCTGTCTTTGTGTATTCAAATGAAATATGAGTAAAGCCATTTTTTATTTCTCACATTCTACATTCAGTCTAAGAATCAAACTAATAAAATGTACACAGACCGTTTTGGTTGAACAGTGTGTGTGTGTGAGAGATATTTAGGATGCCTATCAGTACATGTTGAAAAACGTCTTTTCTTCTCTGTTTAGCCAAGATGTCCATTGTGGGTTATGACCAACATGAGGAGTCCAAGTTCCTCAGGAAAGCCAAGGAGAATCCCTTTGTTCCTATTGGTAAGTTCTTTTGCAAATGTAACTTAGTCAACTACTGCTATGGCTCTCAGGTGGTTTACAACATTTTTTAACAGTTCGATTTAAAAATTATATTTATACATGAAACATTAAAGGAATAATTATATGTTTTTTAAAAAAAATAAATGTTTAATTAAAATTAAAGTAAGAGTTCAGGAGAATTTTTTCTCTCTCTCTCTCTCTCTCTGCTCCTCACTCTCTCTTCCATTATGTCCTTACTGGGAATACCGAGCTAGCCCTCCGCCACTTGAGTTGTTCAGTCCAATAAACCAGCAGAAAACCCAGCATAGCAGTCACAGAGTCTGTTCTCCTTATTACAGCTCATACTCAGGCTTCTACTCTTTTTACCTTCACTTTAGACGAGAGGTCTTCAAATACAGAGATTTGATCCAACTTCCAGGCTGGGATATTAAAATGGCCAATGTTTATAACACTACACCTGGCCAGTCAGGTACATTAGCAGTTGCAGCTGTAGTGTCATATCAGCCTGTTCCTTTAAAATCTGGATTTAAAAATGTATGCTTTAGACCATGATTTCATAGTGTCAAAAATCATATGAGCAATTACTTGTCATCTCAATAGTCTATACATTATAAGGACTACACAGCTTGCTGTTAAACTTAATAGCTGCACTGTACTATATTAAAAAGCAAGCTTTTCACATCAAACACGTCTTTGCTGATTAACTACTTGTGAGTAAATCCAGTTAACTACTTCTGCCTTTATTGCTTTTCTCCATAGGTATGACAGGATTCTTTGCAATTGTGGCCTACAGACTCTTAAAGCTAAAACACAGAGGCAATATGAAAATGTCTGTCCACCTCATCCACATGCGTGTAGCAGCACAAGGTTTTGTGGTGGGAGCGATGACCTTGGGTATGACCATGATTTTCATTGACATACAGGAGTTCTAAATGTCTTGGGAGTAGGTTTCACGTTATAGAAAACTCCTGAAATAGGAGTATATAACTATTACCACAGAGATGTCTCTTTTTTTGGGCATATGTCTTGTGTGCTTGAGCATATTTTTAGCTAATGTCAATTTGAGTGTCTTCAGATATGGCAGGTGAAAATAGACTTTAAAGAAACATTATATAATATTTTGATGGTCCCCTGACATGTAAAGGGGACCATAGAATCTCTGTGCAACCTTTGGAGGAGTGTAGGAAACCACAACTCCCTCACTCTCCACATAGATTTCAGTACAGTGCTCTAAAAATTAAATACACTAGGGGGAGCTCCAGGAGCAAAGGGGAAAAAAATAAACATACATCTTACCTAGTGTTCCTTTAACAAAGTAAATTTTTTTCATCCAATAAATAATATTGTATCGTACTGTTCAGTCCAATAAACCAGCAGAAAACCCAGCATAGCAGTCACAGAGTCTGTTCTCCTTATTACAGCTCATACTCAGGCTTCTACTCTTTTTACCTTCACTTTAGATGAGAGGTCTTCAAATACACAGATTTGATCCAACTTCCAGGCTGGGATATTAAAATGGCCAATGTTTATAATACTACACCTGGTGATATATATATCTTTTTTTTTCACCCAATAAATAATATTGTATCGTACTGTGACTCCCAACCTTTTTACTGCGGCATGTCCACAGACTACTCACAGACACACACACAACAGTCTTCACTACAATCTTAAATTGTAGAATTACAAAGTGCACCTGTATGGTCACTGGAGCTGAAAGAAAAGAGTGTAGAAACAAAGAAGTTTAATAATCTTATGGTTAGATCAGTGTAATTGTTGTGTTATTGCACTGTAAATGTTTGAAATGTTGTGTAACCAAAGGACATGGGAAAGCGCATGGGCCAAAAAATGATTGGTAATCATAGAGAAAAGTCATGGGATTTATTCTTCATGTGATTTATTCTATTCATGTAATTTTGCATGATTATTATAATTGTTTTTTTTTATTATTGTTTTTCCAACACAAAACAGATAACAAATACAAACCTGGATGGAAGGAGGAGGGGGGAAGTGGGGGTCATTGCACTACATGCACATTTACATTTCAGCAAACATATGTTTAACAAATTCAATTGCGTGATATACCAATTCAATATTTGTAAAACAAAAAGTTGACAATTTTTTTCTTTTTTTCCCTCTTTTATAGGTGTGCTGTACTCCATGTATAAAGATTACGTTCTGAAGCCAGCCGAGGCTCAAAAAAATTCAGAGAAATGAAGACTGGCTAAATTGTTTTCTAGCATAATTTTTGGACCTTTGTACCTTCTGTGGACCTCATTTAGACTTTTAGTATTTATTCTCAACATAATATTTAACTGTTCTCTTTATAAAATATCTTGAGTTTTTTCTTTTCTCGCTTCTGGAAAACAACAGGCCAGAATACATATTCTTGTGCAAACTTTATTTACATAAAGTTGTTTTGTTTTCATAAAATATGGTTTAGATGTAGATCTAAATATTATTTATATAGCTATATCCTGTCCTTATTCAGTATGTATGGATCTGTAAAAATGCCTCTATTTCCACCCAACTCTCTACTGTTCACTAGCTTTTTTTTGAGACTCTATTTAATTGCAGATTTTTAACCTTCTATACATGAAAATGAAGGCATATTTCTGCAATTGTTAATGGGCATTTTCTATCTTAACATAGAAAAAACCCACAAAATGTGCACAGACCAGATTTAATGTATTTTTTAACACCCCGTTATTTAAGTTCAGCAAGTAAACAGTAGTTTACATGTTCTCTATAAATTATTTCATTCACCCTCACAAGAAAACTTTAAAAATCTGCATATGACCATATTTTTACCTGATGTGTCTCCATCAACTGATATTTGATATTACTGACATGCTTTAATTTAATACTGGGCTAATATAATGGGCCATTTAATATGGAAAACAGCTCAAGATTTTTACTGTCTGTTTAACCAAACAAAGTAGTCAAATATAATTGGAGTGAAATACATTTGACAATATGAATAACAAACTCTTAGGCATTTACTATTGTTGTGGTAATGTAATTAATAAAAGAAAAACAAATCAAATCAAATTTATTTGTATAACGCTTTTTACAAATGTTTTCACAAAGCAACTTCACAGAATTCCAGTAAGACAAAGATTTGACATGAAATGTGAAAAAAAAAATGTAAAAACCCTCAAGTGAGCAAGACAGGGGTGACAGTGGCAAGGAAAAACTCCCTCATCTGAGGAACAAACCTTGGGAGGAACCAAGGCTCACAAGGGGTGACCTATCCTCCTCTGGTCAATCTACTGGTAATAATAGTTAGTAGTCCGTGAGAACTTCAGTGTAGGGGCAGCTTCAAGGCACTTGGTGGTTGCTGGAGCGTGGGCAGCTGGTCTGAAGTGTGGAGGAGGATCTTGACAGTCATCCATCAGTGTCCAGACAGACCGGTGGGCAGTCGTTTACTCAGAAAAATGTAAAGGGATGGAATTAATTTTGAAAAAAACTATTTTATTACAAACTAAATGCCTGAGGGTAAATAGTTTCCGATACTACTAATAGTTTTCCAGTTAGTAAAACTTCAATATTTCAAACATGATTTAATTCAATGTCCTGTCTTTCTCAATTGCTATATTCATTTTGAAAAAATGTGATTATGTTTTTGTGTATGATTAGAAATGTGAGTCAGACCCTGTTGAAATGACAGGATCTGTTGTACAGGATTAATCAGAAGTTGCAAGACGCACATTTATCTGAATACCCCAGCAAGTAATGGGTGAGGGGACTATATTTTAGGCTATGTCCGGAACATGGCAGCCAGCTTGGGTTTAAAATATTTTTGAAGGACCTGACCAAGACCATCATAGTAAATTCAGTGACTGAACTGTGAAACCTGGAAGAAGATGTCTGTATGAGTTAATATGAGGGTGCCTCAGTTTAGCAGGTGAGATGCTATAATGAACCCTAGTGTAAACCAAAATAATTACAAGTTTCCAAACCTCTGAAGACACTTTGGCAGGAAAGAAACATTTCAACAAGACAATGATCCTAAACACACTGCAATAAACAGCACAATTACAATAGGATTGTGAGCCTTTTGTTTCAATGATATCAAACGGATATACAAGCTTTATTTACACACACACACTAAGTTAGTTGCTTGTGAATAATATGTTATTTGATGTTACAAATGAGGGGAATAGGTTTAACTACTTCTGGCATACACAGTGCTGTCAAAAATGCTGAGGATGTACCCCGCCACCTTCTAATTGGAAACATGGTAAAGCTCAGATTTTCCATTCTTATATATTGCACACTTTGAACCCCTCTGAGGGTAAAATGAATCTGTTTTGAGGGAACACTATCCAATTCTCAATAAAAATGTTTGGTATGTTTTCCAGTACTATGGGAATGAATACTGTAAACATATTTTCAACATTCTACTGTTTTATTGTACAACAGAGAAAATATATGAAAACGGGATATGCAAACTTCTGTCCAAGGCTGCACAAAATGTTACAGTCTGCCTCCAACACTATCACAGCTACTGCATTTGTACGAGTCTATAGGATACAGCTTAATTTGTGTGTCAATAGCCAAGTGTCAGAAGAACATTGATCCTTATCAGTATTTCTTCCTACAAATAAAAGTTAGTTTCTCTGGATATCTGAATGTTTTGTTTTGTGAAAAATATAAAAGTTGAGGTTCTTTTCTAAAATGACTTTATTTGCACCATTGCAAATTACATTTGCACCTTTTTATTTTAGAAATTTTGGTTTGAATAGAACTTGTTTTATTAAAAACCTCAAGGCTATATTTTGAGGATCACGTTGCCAATAATCCTTCCTGTATCAGGGCCTTGTTGTGCCGGAGGGGCTTGTGTGGTCTCATGACCTCCAGGGCTATGTCGTCGGGAGCTGTTAGCTCTCAGTAGGGTCTCCCATAGCAAACAGGTCTGGAGTGAAGATGCAGAAAAATATGATCCAAGAAGCATCCCTATGAGTACGACCATTAGAACAAAGTGTACCCTGCCCGGGAGAGGATTAGCCCAGGAGCCAGGCCTGGGGCGAGTGCCTGGTGGCCGGGTAACCCACGTAACCCGGCTCAGCTTAGCCCAAAATGGCAGCGTGGGAGGATCATGTGGGCTCATCACCTGCAAGATCCAGAGAAGGGGTGCAGTGCAATGCCCATCAGGCACAAAGCGGGGGGGAAGGGGCCCTGACGTCATGGAACTTGTCAGCGGAAACTGGTTCTTGGTACGTGGAACATAACTTCACTGGGGGAAAGAGCCAAAGCTGGTGCGTGAGGTTGAGAGATACCAGCTAGATATAGTTGGGCTCACCTCTACACACAGTTAGGGTTCTGGAACCAAACTCCTCGATAGGGGTTGGTCTCTCTCCTACTCAGGAGTTGCACAGGGGGAGAGGTGCTGGGCGGGTGTGGGGATACTCACAAGTCTCCAGCTGGTGCCTGTACAGCCGGAGTTTGTCCCACTAAACGAGAGGGTCACCTCAATGCGGCTCCGGTTTGCAGAGAGGCAAACTTTGACTGTTGTGTGTGCATCTGCACCGAACAGCAGCTCATTAGCTCTTGGAGGTAGTGAGTGGAGTTCTAGAGAGGATTCCATGCACTGACTTTATTGTATTGCTGGGGGACTTCAATGCTCACGTTGGCAATGACTGGGAAACCTGGAGAGGAGTGACTGGGAGGAATGGCCTGCCTGATCTGAACCCGATAGGTGTGATGTTGTTGGACTTCTGTGCTAGTCATGTTCGAACATAAAATTGCTCATAAGTGTACTTGGTACCAGAGCATCCTGGGCCAAAGGTCAATGATTGACTTTGTGGTTGTGTCTTCTGACCTGAGGCCATATGTTTTAGACACTCAGGGAAAGAGAGGGGCTGAGCTGTCAACCGATCACCATCTGGTGGTGAGTTGGATCTGATAGCGGGGAAAGCTGCCAGACAGACCTGGTAAACCCAATCGTATAGTGAGGGTGTGCTGGGAAAAGCCAGATGATTCTGTCTGGATGGATTTCAGCTCTCACCTCTGAGAGAACTTCTCACATGTTCTGGAGGAGGTGGGGGAGTGGAGTCTGATTGGACCTTGTTCTGGACCTCCATCGTGGAAGCAACTGCATATAGCTGTGGTCCAAAGCTTGTCGGTGTCTGTTATGGCAGCAACCCAAGAACCCATTGGTGGACACTAGTGGTGAGGGAAACTTTCAAGCAGAAGGAGTCTTTTTGGGCTTTTCTGGCTCAGGGAACTTCCGATTCTGTGCATGGGTACGGCAGGCGAAAAAGGCTGTAGCTGGGGCCGTTGCTGAAGCAAAATCCAGAGCATGGGAGGAGTTTGGAGAGGCCATGGAAAATGACTTCAGGGCGGCTTCAAAGAGGTTCTGGAAAAAACTCTGGAACTGTCCAAGCTGTTCTCAGCAAGGATTTTGAAATTCTGAACTCGACTGAGCGTATTGTTGGGCGGTGGAAGGAGCACTTTGAGGAACTCCTTAACCGGAGAGACATGCCTCCTGTGCAGTAGGTAGGGCCAGAAGTGTCTGGGGGGTCAGATTCCATTTCCTTGGCTGAAGTCACTGAGGTGGTAAAAAAGCTTCACAGTGGCAAAGCTCCAGGAATGGATGAGATTCGGCCAGAGTTATTGAAGACACTCGATACTGTGCGGCTGTCTTGGATGACATGTCTCTACAATATTGTATGGAGCCTTTGGATTGGCAAACAGGGGTGGTGGTTCCTATTTTCAAAAAAGTGGACCGGAGAAAGTGTGCCAATTATCGTGGCATTACACTTCTCAGCCTCCCTGGGAAAGTCTATGCCAAGGTGCTGGAAAGTAGAATCAGTCTGATAGTCGAACCTAGGATTTTGGAGTAACAATGTGGATTTTAGTTCTGGCCGTGAAACTATGGACCAACTCTTTACTTTTTCACAGATGATTGCTACTCTTTGTTACTCCACTCTACACATACTTTGTGGATTTGGAGAAGGCATATAACCATGTTCCCAGAGAGATTCTGTGGCAGGTGCTCCAGGAGTATGGGGTGCCATGGTCGCTCCGACTAGCCATACGGTCCTTGTAATTCAAGCTTGTTTGGTGTGGGCATTGGACTCCGTCAGGGCTGTGCCTTATCTCCACTCCTGTTCCTGATATTCATGGACAGGGTGGCGAGGCATAGCCTGGGACAGGAAGGCTTCCATCAAGGGGCTCGGGAGGTGTCTTCTCTGCTTTTTGCAGACGATGTTGTTCTTCTGGCTTCTTCGCATGGAGGCCTCCAGTGTTCACTTGAGCAGTTTGCAGCCGATTGTGAAGCGGTCGGTATGCGGATCAGCACCTCCAATTCTGAGGCCATGGTTATCTCCCGGAAACAGATGGCATGCTCCCTTCAGGTAAGGGGTGAAAACCTGCCCCAAGTGAAGGAGTTCAAGTATCTTGGGTTCTTGTTTACGAGTGATGGGAAAAGGGATAGTGAGATTGACCATAGGCTAGGTGCAGAATCTGCAGTAATGCAGTCACTGTACCGCACTGTTCTGGTGAAGAGAGAGCTGAGCCATAAAGCAAAGCTCTCAATTTACCGGTCAGTCTACATCCACACTCTCACCTATGGTCATGAGCTCTGGGTAATAACCGAAAGAACAAGATTGCAGTTACAAGTGGCTAAAATGAGCTTTCTCTGACGGGTTGCTGGGCGTACTCTCCATGATCGGGTGAGGAGCTCAGTGACTAGGGAGGAGCTCAGAGTAGAGTTGCTGCTCCTTCGCTTTGAGAGGAGTCAGTTGAGGTCGTTCAGGCATCTAATGAGATAGAGACGCCTGGGCTTCTTTGCTCGCCCTGTTGCCACCGCGACCCTGAAATGAACAAGCAGAAAAGATGATGATAATTTTGTTTGAATAATTTCTTTTAGCCTTTAAAGACTTTCTTTTGCAAAAATACAACAGATGTTTAAATTAATATATTATAGGCATACATCTGAATGGATGTTAAAACAAAATCTAGAATATTTAAATATTTATTCAATATAATTTAATTTAATTTATGTTTTAGATGCAAATCCAGAGCGGTTGGATATAACATTATTTAATATAAATTACAGTCTTGAGATTTATCTTAAGAACCACAGGTCTTGATGTCTGCATCCCAAATGTAGTTATTTTATTTAAAGTAATATAATAATAATAATAATAATAATTTTCATTAATATAGCTCTTTTCTCACAGTCAAATTTTCTTTGTATCAATATAGACATACATCATTGCAGGGGAGGAAGGAAAAATACCAGTTATTAACTAGAGGGAGCTAATGAAAATGTAGAGAAAAATGTGCATTTTCAGTTTAGAATTAAAGGAAGAAAGGGAAGAATAGCGATGGAGAGATTGTGTTCCGCAGTTTTGGAGCCATGAAACTAAAAGATCTACCCCCTGCAGAAATCAGTCTAAATATTGGGATGGAACACCAGCATCAGAGGACCTAAGTGTATGAGAAGGGCAGTAAGTGTGCAAGAGTTCTACTAAATAAGGAGGTGACAGACCATGCAGTAATTTGTATGTAAGCCAGAGGAGTTTCAACTGAATACATTGGGAGATAGGTAGCCAGTGTAACCGATATAGAATAGGACAGAATTAGAGAATTTCCTCACCTCAATCCCAGCCTGGGAGACCTTCAGGTCCTCTGACTCTTCACTGCCGTGTCTTTCAGTCTGCAGTCAAACATTTTCAGTGATTGATGGTATCTGGGTAGTGCCAAGTGTGAAGTGGAACTTGTTAGTAACCTTTCCTCTTTTCAACACCAGGGATCTGGATTTTGCTGGCTTGAAACACATGCAAGCTCTGCTGGTCATCTCTTCCAGTCCCTTCAGGATGCTCCCTGGGACGTGTGGTGTTGTCATCGTCAGGTCATCCATGAAGGCTCTAATGCGCAGCTGGTGGACACCAGACCCGATGATGGGACCTCACTCTTTCCTCCTCCTTCTCCTGTGTCAGTCCGCTCTCCTCTATGCAGCTTGAGGTCCCCTCTCCTCCTCCCTTGCCTCCTTGAACCTCCTCCTCAAGCATATTTGTTACTCACTGTACTGTACTGTTGATATATTAATTTATGTTTTAGGAAATCCTGTATCCGCACAGATTCCCACAGTTGGTCCAATGGATACTTGTGTGACAAGTGTTGTGTAATGCTTGTAGAATGGTTGTGTGTGTGTGTGTGTGTTGGTGGGGGGGGGGGGGTTAAAGGGTTTGATGGCTCTAAAAAGTGTGTATTCATTTCAGAAACACTTCATTTTGAGCATCACATTGTAGATGAGCTCCAACTTTGACTATCTCCAAATCTGTTGACTATATTAAATTAACCATCAACATATCATCAGTAGACTGTGAATATGTATTTCATATATGTAAGACCATCAATGTTAACCTCTGGCAGTCACCAGTGTGTCACCTTTTTTCTTATGAAACTAAATAATCATTTTGTTATTGTTTGAATTCCATGGTCAAAGGTTTGCTGTCTGGATTGAGGAGGCCAGAAAATTGCACGGGAACACTTCAGCCATTATACAAAGGTTCGAGAGAGTGTGCCAACACTGAGGACGTTCCAGTCCACATGCAGGCTCTCACTGTCAGCACTGCAGAAGAAAAGGGGCTGAAGAACTTCACTGTGCATTCACTAGGGGCTGAGCAACATTTGTCTGTATTTTTATATTAAGATTTTCTCATCAGTACAGAC
This sequence comes from Hoplias malabaricus, assembly GCF_029633855.1. Lineage (NCBI taxonomy): Eukaryota > Metazoa > Chordata > Actinopteri > Characiformes > Erythrinidae > Hoplias > Hoplias malabaricus. Next base: position 17,231,436 of record NC_089808.1, read on the forward strand.
AGATTCACATTGGCCTTTGTTAGAAATATCAACAAACTTACCATTTTAATATGCAGCTCATTTATTGGAACTTTATCTCTAATTGCATGTATTTAACATAATTGACCATCAATTCCCACATATAATTTTTTTTTTCTGTAACTTAGTTTTCCCATAGGGTGTACTCAGAGGAAACCCACACGGACATGGGGAGAACACACTGAAATCTTCACAGACAGTTACAGCGGGACATGAACCCACAACCTCCAGGTCCCTGGAGCTGTGTTGACTGCAACACTCCCTACTCTGCCACTGTGCTGCCCTATATTTTTGTTGCTATTATTCTTTTAATTATTGAATTTATTATTATTTTAACACTTTTTTAAAAACTAAACTCTAAGCAGTTCAATTATATTATATTTGGGCATGATAAGCCTCTCCTCCTTGGATCACCACCTTAACGTGGTGGAGGCGTTTGCGTGCCTGCGTGAGCCTAGGAGGGTCACCTATGGGGTCCGGCCGGGCTTAGCTCGAAGGAGATACATGGATCCACTCTCCCATGGGCCCACCACCTGTGGGAGAGGTAGTAATCCGGGTCTGGTGCATTGTGGATCGGGTGGCGGTCGGGTTCGGGGGCCCTGGCGTTCTGATCCTCGGTTACTGAAACTGGCTTTTGGAACATGGAACGTAACCTCTCTGGTGGGAGCCTGAGCTGGTGCGCGAGGTTGAGAGGTACCGGCTAGATATAGTTGGGCTCACCTCGACACACAGTATGGGCTCTGGAACCAATCTCCTTGAGAGGGGCTGGATGTTCTTTCACTCTGGAGTTGCCCAGGGTGAGAGGCGTAAGGCAGGTGTGGGCTTACTCATAGCCCCCCGGCTTAGCGCCTGTACGTTGGGGTTTACCCCAGTGGACGAGAGGGTAATTTCCCTGCGCCTTCGGGTTGGGGAAAGGGCTCTGACTGTTGTTTGTGCTTATCCACCGAACAGCAGTTCAGAGTACCATGCCTTCTTGGGGACCCTAGAGGGAGTGCTAGAGACCCTAGAGGGAGAACACTCATTCTGGGGACTCCATTGTTCTGCTGGGGGACTTCAACGCTCACGTGAGAGCTGACAGTGAGACCTGGAGGGGCGTGATTGGGAGGAACGGCCCCGCTGATCTGAACCCGAGTGGTGTTCAGTTATTGGATTTCTGTGCTCGTCACAGTTTTGTCCATTACGAACACCATGTTCGAGCATAAGGGTGTCCACAAGTACACCTGGCATCAGGATAACCTAGGCCGCATTTCGATGATCGACTTTATAGGGGCTGTCCTGGTTGACACGTCTTTGCAACATCGCGTGGACATCGGGGGCAGTGCCTCTGGACTGGCAGACTGGGGTGGTGGTTCCCCTTTTTAAAAAGGGGGATCGCAGGTTGTGTTCCAACTATAGGGGGATCACGCTCCTCAGCCTCCCCGGTAAGGTCTATGCGGGGGGGGGGGGGGCGGTAATGGAGAAGAGAGTCCGACTGATAGTTGCACCTCGGATCCAGGAGGGACAATGTGGATTCCGCCCCGGTCGTGGAACACAGGACCAGCTCTTTACCCTCGCTAGGATCCTGGAGGGTGCATGGGAGTTTGCTCAACCAGTCTACATGTGTTTTGTGGATCTAGAGAAGGCATTCGACTGTGTCCCTCTGGATATTTTGTGGGGGGTGCTCAGGGAGTATGGGGTACTGGGCTCTTTGTTACGAGCTATCCAGTCCCTGTACAAACAGAGCAGGAGTCTGGTTCGTATGGCTGGCAGTAAGTCCGACTGGTTTCCAGTCAGAGTTGGACTCCATCAGGGCTGCCCGTTGTCACCGGTTCTGTTCACAATTTTTATGGACAGAATTTCTCGGCGTAGCCAAGTGGCGGAGGGTGTCCGGTTTGGTGGTCTCAGTATTCCATGTCTGCTTTTTGCAGATGATGTGGTCTTGTTGGCTTCATCGAGCCGGGACCTCCAGCTCTTGCTGGACCAGTTTGCAGCCGAGTGTGAAGCGGTAGGGATGAGGATCAGCACTTCCAAGTCCGAGTCCATGGTACTCAGTCGGAAAAGGGTGGAGTGCTCTCTCCAGGTTGGAAGTGAGATCCTGCCTCAAGTGGAGGAGTTTAAATACCTCTGGGTCTTGTTCACGAGTGAGGGAAAGATGGAGCGTGAGATTGACAGGCGGATCGGTGCAGCATCAGCTGTAATGCGGGCTCTGTACCGGTCCATTGTGGTGAAGAGAGAGCTGAGCAGAAAAGCAAAGCTCTCGATTTACCGTTCAATCTACGTCCCAACCCTCACCTATGGTCACGAGCTTTGGGTAGTGACCGAAAGAACGAGATTGCGGGTACAAGCGGCTGAAATGAGTTTTCTCCGCAGGATGTGTGGATTCTCCCTTAGAGACAGGATTAGGAGCTCGGACATCCGGGAGAGACTCGGAGTGGAGCCGCTGCTCCTCCATGTCGAGAGGAGCCAGTTGAGGTGGTTTGGGCATCTGGTTCGGATGCCTCCTGGACGCCTTCCTGGAGAGGTGTTCCGGGCATGTCCAACGGGGAGGAGGCCCCGGGGCAGACCAAGAACACGCTGGAGAGACTACATGTCTCGACTGGCTTGGGAACGCCTCGGTATACCCCTGGAGGAGCTAGAGTCGGTGGCTGGGGAGAGGGAGGTCTGGGTTTCTTTGCTCCGACTGCTTCCCCCGCAACCCGGACCCGGATAAGCGGTGGATAATGGATGGATGGATGGATGATAAGTCTTTATAATAAACTATAAGCAGTTTAGGTTGAATGAACCTAAATTATAAGCAGTTATATAGCGTACTAGGTGGAATCGGCCTTTAAAAATAAATTATAAAAAGTTGGATAAAGGAGCATTTGGGTGGAATAATTCAGTTGAGAGCATCTCCAATCCACGCAGTGACTCCGGTACAGGTGTGGCCACAAATCAGTGACACGTCAGAGATTAGAATCACAAATAGAACCCGGATTGTATCCGCTAACTGTAGCTGACTAAGCGGATCTGCTGGAGGAAAAACGGATCTGGATCGGAGTCGCCTGCTATGTGGTTAACTAACCTGGCAAGGAAAATACCCACATCGCTAATCTGCTGAATAAACTACTCCAGATAAACTTTTTCCCAAAATGTCTTTGGTGTCCTCAGTTGAACTGCAACTAACTCAAATTTCGGTATAATTCCTTTGTAGTGGACTATAAGTAGGGAGGTAACTTGGAAGTTTCAACCAGCCAAACAGTGCATTACAGATCCAATACCCATACTTTGTACAAATACACCTAATGGGTTTGGTAAATCTAAAAAAAGTAGTGTATTGAAAATCATAGCTTCATAAAGCTTACAAGACATCAGAATTATTCGCCTAACAGTTAAAGCAAATTAGACTGATTGTAAATAATAATAGATATTGTAACTGCATAGAAGAAGAGAACTGGAACTAAACCATATTTACTGAAAATGCACTTTATTGCTCTTAAAAGAAAAACATACATCCGTATATTCTTTTTGAGTGTGTTTGAAATTAGATCTAACACTACTTGGTTGTAGCTATTCATTGCTACCTCAGTGTCAAAAGCCTTTTTAATATTGGTCATTCTCCCTACATGTTCTAACCACTTGAACCTTTCAAATAAAATACAACAAATGTGTAAGTAGCTGTTTGTTTTCAGGAAAAATAATAATGACCTGTAAAACACTTCAAAAATAAAAATATTATAAATATTGTTAAATAGTGTTAAATATTTAACGCACCTCAGCTGATTTTGTTGGATGGATTTTTTCAAATTCTGTGTTAAAGACAAGGTCTGAGCTGCGGGTTTTTTGCCTCTCCATGGAGCCCAAAAGTGAAAAGTTGGTGGAACCGCAAATGGATTGCTTTGTTGACCTTTGGGAATATTAGAAGACAAGAAATATGTAAATATTTTTCAGATTTGAAATAAAGTCACAATGAGACATGTAAACTGGGCCATACCAAGTCTCCAAATGTTAGTTAATTTTTCAATTCTACATTCACTGAAAAATGTGTAACATATTTAATAATTGCCTGTTAATATTTCCTTGCATTACTTGTTACAAATCTTCAACCAATCCTTTCCATTGCAAGTGACTCCCAAAAGTATTCCATATCAACCTCTCCACTGAAGCCATCTGGGGGTTGTGCAATGTCACTTAACTAATAAAGAAAAACCTTACACAATATCAATTTTAAGACTAATCTGGTCTGCAATTAACATTTAAATCAGTTTACATAAAGACAATGCTCTTACCTGACAACTTGAATGCTCCCTTTTTAAGGAGGTCCTTAATGAGAACTGGTGAATTATCACCACAGGTCACACAAGAGTACTGGTTTCATGTTCTGTAAGTGCCTCAAAGTGGAGATACTGATTTGGAAAAGATTTGGAAAACTGTATCAGCTGAATGGAATAAATTGTATCAGCTGAAGTTCTAAATAATCTACCACTCTACTCACTGCAGTATGGACCTAAGGGAGAAACAATAATGAAAAAACAAATATGCTGTAAAATTGGGTTGTACATATGGATATTTACTCAATAAAAATTATTAATTTAGTGATTATACTATAAAATTACATCACAAATTACCTGTAGCATGTTCCTTATGGTTAGACATAAAGGAAGAGAAAGGACTATCTGGTCATTATAATTGTGTAGGCCAACATTCCACTCCTGGTACCAATAATGGGCTCCACATTGATGGCAATGTTTATAGTATGTAGATGCATCTGCAAATTAAAAATTCAACAATAATTACAGTACAGTTTATAACACAATACATGATTACTGCAATGTACAACAAATCTAGTAGTAATAAATCATAGTAGATTGTAATGGCATATCAATAAATATACACCACTGACTTACCTTGAACAATACATACATTTGTGAGGATTTACTGGGCAGTGCTGGCACATCATCTCCTCTGGAATGAGATGTCTTGTGTATTCTTTTTTCACTGATGGATGCTGTAAAACTTCTGGCAGAATAGCAGGTAACGTAGGTACTTCAAAATATTTTTGACCATGACTTTCATTTTTTGCTTATCTTTTGGTGGATATAATAGATTATGATCATGATCGGCCTCATTGTAAGCTTCTTTGTCCCCTGTTGGTGTTTCTGTAGTCAGACACTCCCCCTGTTCAGTGCTCCAGACTTTCCTGAACAGTTAATGCTGTGTTTGACATAAGTGCCATTTTGCTACATATTTATGTGGGCATGATCATTTTGTCCTTGCCATGAGTTCTTTTTTTGTGATATGACACCACAACTCTTCCCAAACAACTGTAATATGAAAATTTGGGATACATGGGGAGGTATTTCTTTGACTGAAGGGTTCCAATTTTGCAGTACACAGACAGAGGGACATGGTTGTTTTTGGCAAGATTTTGCAGATCGAGGCAGAGCTTCTTTGTGTCATCGCCAAACCACTTGCTTTTCACCATCTCTTTAAGTGTTTCTTGATTAAGTACAGGAGAGGAGGCAAAGGATGCACAGTATGTTATTGATCTGAGGTGTATGCACTGGTATGCTTTCAATCCACTCCTTCATTCCAACTCTATGTTCACCTGGCAGTCAGTAGGAAACATTAATTTTCCTCCCATACTTTATTTTGAACATGCAGAGGAATACTTGTACCATGAAAAGATTTGTAAACAGTATAGATTCTGTTCTCAAGATCTATACATTCACTCTGGAGTTGAGAACTTCCTGTTATGTCCTGAAGTTTGCGTGTGTGCTTCCTTTCAGTGTGCATTTTTACATTTTTTTTCACATTTTTACTTTATCTTCATATAGAACTGCCCGGTTGAAATAGCTGTCTAAATTTTGAGTTTGCTTAACTTTGTTTTTTGGCAAAAACAAAGCAGAGCAGCAGAATGGGCAGTGAAAATCTTTGCAAAATGTTGTACACCGCTTTAATTCTGGCAGGGATCTGCCTTCTTGAATTGTTATAAAATTGTTATATGTGAAAAAAGAGATAGGCTAATTAGTCAAATTGAACATTTTGATATAACCATGATTAAAAATTAAAAGACTGGCTGACAACACGTTTTGGGAGTAAAGAGACAGTCTGGACAGTTTGATTACTAAAATTACTTAAACTTACTATGTACTATGGAAAAACTATGTAAACACTGAAGACAGGCTATGCAGATGTAATGCACTATTCATACATATTATGTTTTCCTTCATCATCTTTATAATTATAATTCATTGTCAAAAGTATTAAGTCATATACTAATAATATGATACCTAGTTGGACTTGGCAAAATCGCACTATGGTTTTTATACTAAAATAACTTTAGGATAACAGTTCGTTTTGAAGCACAATATCATAAACGAACAGATAACTTTTAATGTCTTGTAGCGTCTTGTATTGTCTTGTAATCATAACGTTAATCACTCAATGTCATTTACTTGCTGTTTATTTCAAAACCCAGACTTTTTATAACATTAAATATACACAACTTCTATACTCACACTCACACGAGTGTTATCCATGGCTTTCTTATATGATAAACTGTATATATGATTCCTATTCGCTAGGGGCAGTGTCCTAAAACTCCAGCCTCAATTTTTAGGCGAAATTATGTATGCTCTTTGTGAAAATAGGTTGATTATTTTTGGCTTGATTAATAATGGCTTATTTTTTTAACTGAAATTCCTACATTAAAAACATCTGAATTACCCTGTGACAGGTTCACACATTGTCTTCACGATTGCTAAGATGCTTGTGGTAAACTTTTCGTTTTAATTTCTAATAAAACTTACACTGTGAATTTTCTCCACTTTTATGTAATTTTTAAAGGTTATAAGATGTCTTTTGACCAGTTAAGGAAATTAAGTGAAATTAAGGTTTAGAATCCATATTTGCGATTTTCGTTGGAAGTAGGTGTTACCAGAATCTCTGGTGTCTGCACGCCCACACATGTTTAACGTAAATAGTTCTGTAGACGTGCACGCAGAAACCTCGTTACGCGTCCACTGGCCACTTCGCCTCGCAGCACGCTTTTTATTTGAGAGAGTTATCAGATGCGCCTATTTTCGCGAGGTGCAGGTGACTCGTTGCTAAGGAAACGACCACGCCATAGTGTAAACATAACCCAGCTCGAGTTGGATTCTTGTTTTAACTTATTTGGATGTTATTTTAGAGCTCATTTTCAAGATGTTTTACGATATAAACGGCTGATAAGCAACAATTAACGGTAAGTGCAAAAAGGACATTCCTAAACGGTTAACCAGATAAAAAGCTTAATGTGGTTTAATTCCTGCTAAACAATGACATGCGAACACCAAACTGTTCATGAGTATTCTTTACTGCTAGAAAAATGAACTTGGCTTCCGACAATAAATGAATAATAATTAGGTTAAACTATTTTTCTCTCTTAAACCAATCATGAGGGAAAGTCTTAGCTAGATAGCGTGGGTAAATAAATCATTTTCATCATCATCATCATCATCTTTTCCGCTTTTCCATTTCAGGGTCGCGGTGATAAAATATTTTCTTCCTTTATAAAATTATTTTGTTAGCATGTTAAACATATATAGGCACAAAGATTTAAAATATATTCAGTGTCTCTTTACCTAGCCATGCCATACACAGATCAACCATAACATTATGACCTCCTCCTTGTTTCTACACTCACAGTCCATTCACTCAGCTCCACTGACCATAAAAGAGCACTTAGTTTTTGTTCTACAATTACACTGTAGTCCATTTGTTGCTGTGCCTCAGTGTAACATCTGGACTGAGAATAATCCAACAACCAAATATATCCACCCAAGAGCATCCTGTGGGCAGTGTCCATTGACTACTGATGAAAGAGAATGAGGATGAAAGAGAACAAACTGCAGATGAGTTTGGCTGACCTTAAATCTGAAGGTTATAAAGGTGGACCAATGAAGTAGGTGTGTCTAATGTAGTGGACACAGCAGCACTGCTGTGTCTGATACATACATACCAGAACAACATACACTAACACACCACCAAAATGTCAGTGTCACTTCAGTGGTGAGAAGGATTCACCACCCAAATCACAACTGCTCTGTGATGGTCTTGTGGGTGTGCTGACCATTGAAGAACAGGGTGAATCTGGGCAAAAAAATGTGCATAGAGAAACCAGCGGTCTGTAATTGTAGAACTACAAAGTGCTCATGTATGGACTGTGGGGCTGAGAGAAAATACAGTGAGTGTAGAAACAAAGAGGTGGTCCTAATGTTATGGTTGATCGATGTATGTATTAGTAAAATAATTTTTTTTGTACATGAGACCATACAACCATTGTAAGTGTCCTTTACGTAATATGAATAGCTCAAGGTGGCACGGTGGTGCCAACAAGAAGTAGTGTTATTGTTAAACAGGGTCAGGGTCCTGGGGTTGTGGGTCCCACCTCGGGTGGCTGTCTGCAAGGAGTTGGTGTGATGTGTTCGCAATAATGATATTTTTCCCAATACGACCGAACACGGAAAAAACATTTTTATTAATTTAAAGAACACACTATAATAAATATACATAATAAATGTTATATTAATTATATTATCCTGTGATTTATTTGGTCATGAAACAGATTAGTTGTCTTTCCCTGTTTTGTTGTTACAGGTTTCTTTTATGTCTTTACAATTACAGTGGTTTGTTGTACATCTGATATTTGCAACCAAACCATCTCCACATGACTGAAGTCAGTCCCCGTTTGGAGCAAATTTTTCCACTGCAGAGCAGCTTTTCACCATAATTGTTGATGTACTTCAATGTCTCACATAATGAACGTATACCATATTAGGCATAACTGCAAGACGTCGTAAACCAGTCAGAGCATCACTATTAACACGATATTGATTTTTATTTTTGTTCTTTTTTTTTTTTATTATTATTATAGCCATATTATCGCAAACAATTCAGTATGGCACAGCCCTATCTGGCCATGCATAAGTGTTTATGGGTTCTGACCATGTGGCACCCTTTGATGTAGGGGTGCCTTGCATGATGTGTTCCTGTCTTGCACCCAGTAATTCTGTGTAGGAAAAAATAAAGCTTTACATTGTCAGTTAGTGTTATGTATGTTAAACTTGCAATAAATTGATCAGTTCATCTAAAAAATGTTAACTAGCAACACAGAGTAGTCTTGGCCAGTAATAAGTGAGAGAAGTTTGGTGTTCCCATGTCATTGTCATTATTTTTTTCCATATAATGGGTAAAAATGGAAACTTAATGTAAATATTATTACTGTATTGTGTCTAAACTAAACTGTTTAGTATTGTGGTGTTCCTGTGTAAATTGTTCATTAAGCCATATTAAGCCTTTCTCTAATAATGGGTTAAAATATACACTTCATGTAAATATTATTCTTTTATTCTTGGATTACATCTTTCTAATAGTACACAATAGTCATGACAATAATAAGTGAGAGAATTTAGGTGTTTCTATGTTTTAATACATTAAGCCACTGTAAGCTTTTTTACATTAAGTGTTTTAGAATGCTCCAGGTTAAAAAACTATTGCCTGTTAATATGCCACAAAGCTGAATTTAGCTTCATATTCAAAATTTACATCCCAAACAGTCAGCAATTGTATTCCGGCACATTAGGCAACAGAATGCAACTATTGCACCATTTAATGTGGAACAGACAGGTCGTCGATGAAGCCAAATTTAGACTTTTTTTATTTAAATTTGTTTGGCATAAACTTACTATGTTACCTCAAATGTCAAGCTGTGATGTGCACCTTGATTGTAACAATTAGAGAGAATAACTTTAAAACAATACAAAATACACCATTAAAACTGCAAATAAACCAGAAAGTGACTGTGAGAATGTAATTTTTACTTTTGATGAAAAAGCATCCCAATTTCTGATTTGTTAGAATTCTTAAATTATATAACATAGAAAATATTTTTGCATTCATTTAATATTTTTTGGTTTCTGTACTATTCCAAAAGAGTTATTTCATTGTTTGGATGCCAAGATTTATACAGATATTGTAATGTACTGTGCAAAAGTCAGAAGCTATCTGTCATTTACTTAATTTCCATTCAAATCCACCATTAATTACAGCATTTTACTTTATTAGTATCAGGAGAAACTGATGTCATTGCTGATCTCTGATCTTGCAGTTATGGAGAGTGTTGATGACAAAATGAAGAAAGAACTGAAGCTTCAGCTCCAAAGCCTACAGCAGCAACAGGCTCAGCAGCGTCAGTGCAGACTGGAGAAAAAAAGTCTAAAAAATACTCATTTGGAGCTTAAAGGAGGCCAAGAAGATCTGAATCTCCCTGTAGATGATGGAGACCAGTTTAGTACAAGGTGATGTTTGTTAAAATGCAGTTAATTAGCCCAGACCCATAAACTATGTCAGAAAAAACAATTAGAAGAAGTTGTTATAGATTACATTTTTTCTCCATTGCATACACAAGAAACTATGCACACAATTCTGAAAACCTTGACGTTTATTTATCAACAACATGACTCTAAACTGCTAAGCTCCAAAAAAATTACATTTATTTTCACTGACAATTCATAGGGTGGCATGGTGGCGCACGCAGCAGGTAGTGTCTCTGTCACAGCTCCAGGGACCTGGAGGCTGTGGGTTCAAGTCCTGCTCCAGGAGACTGTTTGTGAGGAGTTTGTTGTGTTGTCCATGTGGGTTTCCTCCGGGTGCTCCGGTTTCCTCCCATGGTCCAAAAACACACCCATAGATGTGAGTGAATATATGTCGCCCTGTGAATAACTGGTGCCCTTTCCAGGGTGTGTTCCTACCTTGTGCCCTGTGATTCTGTGTAGGCCCCAGACCCACGGCAACCCTGAATTGGATAAGCAGTTACAGACAATGAATGAATGAATGAAATCAGTGTATATTTGATGCTCTGTAAGATGTAAGCATATAATAGCCCGTGTTTTCATGAAAGGAATCAGTTTTGAAGATAGAGAACATGGTTTTGAGTGCTGTCTTTCATTTTGCCTGAGATTTGGGAATATAATAGACTCTTTTGACTCTTCTGAGTTTTGACAAATTGAGCCAAGTTTCTGGAAATGATATTAGAAAAAAATGTTTGAACGTTTAGGAAAACACGTAAACTTTGAAAAATTATGCTTAAAGGGAAATAGTCAACACTGAAGCACTGTATATGCTGCCTTTGTCATGTTGTCATGTCATGTCCATCTTGTTTCTAGTGTCACGTGTCTTGATTAGTTCCCAGGAGTATCTTGTCTGTGGTGTGATTTTATAGCCCATGTCTGTAGGTCATTTGTATGCTGTCAGTCAATAGTCATTCCGCTTGTTAAGTTGTGACATATCGACCTTGTGAAATGTCATGTCCAGGTCCAAACCGCTGCTCAGTATGGCTAGCTTAGTGATATTGCCGCAAGATTTAATGACTTTTCAGACCTTCTTGTGAGTTATTAAGAAAAGAAAAAAAAATGGAGCACAAAATCTACCCACTTTCTGTACCAACCTTAGCTACTTTATATTAGGTAATCGATAGCACAACTTGTTAGAATATCAGGACTGACCATGAGCGGGAGACACTTCTTTCTCCACAGCTTCCAGAGACAGAACAGCACAGTCAGTCTGCATGGCAGATCACACAAATCAGAGTAAGCTGTGAATGTACAAACAGTGCAGGATTTTGGTGTGCTCTCCCGTGTCCACGTGGCTTTCCTCTGGGTGCTCCGGTTTCACAAGTTGGTAGGTGGATTGTCAACTCACCTACCATAGGTGTCCGTAGGTGTGAGTGTGTAAGTGAATGTGTGTGTGTGTGTTGCCCTGTCAAGTACTGGTACCCACTTCATTCCTGCCTTGCACCCAATGATTCCGGGTAAGCTCCGGGCCCACCACGACCCTGAACTGGATAAGCGGCCCTTCTACAGGGGGGTGTTTTGCAGCTACACAGAGAGAAGCAGATCAGTGCTGAAACACTGGGAACTTACAGCTCTGCTTTTAGACAGAACTAATGTTAGCACTGTGTCCTGGAGAAACTACATTCCATTCTCCCACAACGCATCACACATCAGTTTTTGAATCAAAGTAATTCTTTATAAAGGGTGTCCCAAAATTCATGCAAAAAGTAATTCTGAAAAAAAAACTTTTTAAATTATTGATGAAAATTGAAAAATTGTTATTAATTCATAAAGTACAGGGTGGGCCATTTGTACGGATACACCTTAATAAAATGGGAATGGTAAGTGATATTAACTTCCTGTTTGTGGCTCTTTAATATATAGGAGGGGGGGTGAATCTTTTCAAGATGGGTGTTGACCATGGTGGCCATTTTGAAGTCCACAATTTTGGATCCAACTTTTGTTTTTTCAATGGGAAGAGGGTCATGTGACACATCAAACTTATTGGGAATTTCACAAGAAAAACAATAGAGTGCTTGGTTTTAATGGTGAATCTCTTTATTGTGTTAATGATGTATAACTTTATTCTTTCATGAGTTATTTACAAGTTTCTGACCACTTATAAAAGCGGATAGAAATTGGGTTGATGTCTGGTGAACGCAGTAACCGGGTCATTGCAGCAGATTTCAATGCAAGACACCCTACGAGACCACCCATCTCCCATGCTACAGTTAGCAAACTGCTTGCCAAGTTTCGTGAAACTGGTTCAGTGTTGGATTTGCCAAAATGTGGACGCATGAAAACTGTCACTAATGAAAAAACATCAGTGGCTGTCCTAGCTTCATTCAGCAAGAGCCCACAGCATAGCACTCGCAGCATGTCACTGGAGAGTGGTATCAGTCGAACATCCCTTCTCACAAATGGCACCCTTACAAACTCCAGCTGCTGCAGCATCTCAACGAGGATGACCCAGATCGGGGCACTGAATTTGCAGAATGGGCAAAAACTAAATTGGAACAGGACCCTCAGTTTACACAGAAGATTTTGTTCAGTGATGAGGCAAACTTTTATATGAATGGTGAAGTTAACAAACAAAACCACCGCTATTGGTCTGACACTAACCCACATTGGACAGATCCCTCCAAGACTGTGGGGAAAAAAAATTGATGGTATGGTGTGGTATATGGGGAATATAGATAGTGGGGCCATTCTTCATCAATGGAAACCTCAAGGCCACTGGATATGCGAAATTGCTACATGATGATGTGTTTCCCTCTTTATGCACTGAAGATGGCACGTTCCCTGAGTTTTTCCAGCAAGATGGTGCACCACCGCATTATGGGTGTCAGGTCCGAGTATTCCTAGACTAGTTTCCTGGAAAGTGGATTGGTTGTCGTGGGCCATTTGAATGGCCCCCAAGGTCTCCCGATCTGACCCCCTTAGACTTTTATCTTTGGGGTCATCTGAAGGCAATTGTCTATGCTGTGAAGATACTAGATGTGCAGCACCTGAAAATACGGATCCTGGAAGCCTGTGCTAGCATTTCTCCTGCGGTGTTGCTATCAGTGTGTGAAGAGTGAGAGAAAAGGGTTGCATTGACAATCCAACATAATGGGCAGCACTTTTGAATACATTTTATAAGTGGTCAGAAACATGTAAATAACTCATGAAAGAATTGTAGTGGAGTATGGATCTAATAAAGAAATGAAAAGTTCTGAATGAAAGACTCTCTAGCATAATACTGAAGCTTCTAGCATAATACTGTAGTGGGATTTAATCGTAAAGTACCCAAGATATATATACGTAGATATTTGATATTAATAATCCAGGACACCCCTTGTGCTATGCCACAAGCATGTATAAGTAATTTTTACATTATTCAGTTTCATGTGTATACGTGATTCTTTTCTCTCTCTCTGAAACGTGAAACAAGTCACGTGAGCCTCAGACCCAGGATCCAATCAAAGGAAGGAGACCTCCCAAATTGGCGTGACCGCGCCACATCTGAAAAGGGAATGCCCGACTCCGCTCCGTCTCTTCTTCTGTGCTTCTTCCGCTACGCTCTTCTGCGACCCTCTTCTCTTTTCCGCTACGCTCCTCATGTCGCTCTCTTCACTTCCTTCCTCTTTACGCCGACAAGACGCCTCTTCAAAAGATTCTAACTAAGGACCTCACTCAACTTCCAAGGGACGCCTTGTGCTAGTTAGCAGTGTGATACAGAAACTACAAAGTAACGCCTAGTAATTCTCAGTAATCTTTTCTTTATTTTATCGCCCAATCCAAGTTTAACCTTACGACTGATCAAAGCATGTGAAACTTATTCGTGGCCAGAGTAAAAAACACCGCCGAGATAGAGGAAAATCGTAAAATAAGTATAAGCTTATTAATTCGATTTTTAGTTCTGGAGACTGCAAGGACGAGCAAACTTCTCTCCCAAAGCTTCATATGGATGGAACCTCCCACTCAGGACAGTGAGCCAGAGGAAATCCTTTCATCTGCTTCACCACACTCTGAGTACGCCCGATGCGGCCTGACTCGCGGGTGACTAAATCCACGCTGACCCAGCCTGAAAGCTTCCACGGAAGAACTGCGGGAACTAAGCGGGACTCCTCTCTCCCATAACCTCAAAGCACCTCTGTACCCATCGAGTGGTTGAGATCGACAGAAAAGTAAGCTAAAACTATGCACTTCCAGGGCTGAAAATTGAATTAAATCTCTTGATAAATTTATACATTAATTAAATCTCATTTAGCAACACATTAGTCAAGTCATATCGCCTAGCCTATTTTTAAATTCGAACCGGTTTGACCTGCGTTGATCTAATGAGAATTTCTAAGATCGTGCTATGTCTAGTAAATAGTCTCTTTTCTCTTAATAAAATATTTCCATTATTTGAAATAACAGTGTGTGGAGTCTGTTCATTAAAAGTCTGAAAATCCTGAAGAACTCACGTAGCGATGACAGTATTCACTCTCTAACTACTTGTTAATGTTTTTGTCATTTAAGTCAATCATAACAATAACAATTATTATCATTCATTCATTACTTTTCCTTAAGTGCTTCATACTGTTCAGGGTTGTAGTGTGTTCAGAGCCAGCCTGAAATCACTGGGGACCAAGGCAGAAACACACAGGTGTTCCAGACCATCACACATAGTCACTTACACCTATGGACAATTTTGCATAGGTAGTTCACCTATTAACATGTGTCTTTTGGGTTTTGAAAGAATCCAGTGCACCCAGCCAAACTCAAACACACCAAGGCAAAGAATTAACCCACTTCAGGATTCTCGAGTGATATTCCTCTGACCCCAATACAAAGCCGGTCTTAATACCAGTGTGTTTTTCTGCCAAGTTGAACAGTTGCCCATTCTGTCTGACCTGATGCTAAATAAAGATTTTCCAGATTGGAATGTCACTGCCTTCCTGATGTCTGACCAGCAATGACCATGAGGCAACCTATCCACCCTTCAGAACAAGAATTTACATCTGGGGCTTCTCATTGTTTATCTGCTCACTTGCCTCCCAATATGCTGCACTGACACACCTCTTAATGTATTCATAACATTACATTCAACTGTATACTTATTTTAAATCTATAAGTCTTCATTCATACTGTTCATTTTCAAAAACTTTTTTGATGTTTTGCTCCAATGTCAACCTGAAGGAGATGGCTGAAATTTCCACATATGTGATTTATATAATGGTTTTAGACAGTACCATTTCTACAGTTAATCATCAAATCACTCTTATATTATCTTCTTATTTAAAAGATAGCTTGAAAAGTAAGCAAAAATTCCCCTTTTAAAGAGGTGTCCATTCAGGACCTAAAGCAAAGCAATCTTTGACTCTCTCTGAGGTCTGAGACATAAAGCAGCAGAACCCAGTATCCATGTCTTCATTAATTTGTGTTCTGTTTCCAAC
The DNA here is from genome assembly GCF_029633855.1 of Hoplias malabaricus. NCBI lineage: Eukaryota > Metazoa > Chordata > Actinopteri > Characiformes > Erythrinidae > Hoplias > Hoplias malabaricus. Next base: position 17,247,208 of record NC_089808.1, read on the forward strand.
AGAGTACTTCAGAATGAAAGTGAGCAGCTACATGAGCAGATAAGGGGGCTCAGGGATGAGAATGGGAGACTCTATAAGCTTCTCGGTGAGAAAGAGTTTGAGATCAAACGTTTAAAAAAGAAGAGAGAGGAGGACAGACTATCATTAGTGGGTAAGTAGCAAAGGATGATGAGATGGTACAAAATTGTTATCACTGGTGGTTAAGGCTAGGTCCATATACAGTGCTCAAAAATTACAAACCGGATTCCAAAAAAGTTGGGACACTAAACAAATTGTGAATAAAAATTGAATACAATGATGTGGAGGTGCCAACATCTAATGTTTTATACAGAATAGAACACAAATCACAGATCAAAAGTTTAAACTGAGAGAATGTATCATTTTAAGGAAAAAAATATGTTGTTTCAAAATTTCATTCAACAAATCCCAAACATTTTGGGACAAGGCCATTTTTTACCATTGTTTGGCATCCCCGCTTCTTACAACACTCAACAGATGTCTGGGGACAGAGGAGACCAGTTTCTCAAGTTTAGAAATAGGAAAGCTCTTCCATTCATGTCTAATACAGGCCTCTAACTGTTCAATCGTCTTGTGCCTTCTTTGTTGCACCTTCCTCTTTATGATGCGCCAAATGTTCTCTATAGGTGAAAGATCTGGACTGCAGGCTAGCCATTTCAGTACCCGGATCCTTCTCCTACGTAGCCATGATATTGTGATTGCTGCAGAACGTGGTCTGGCATTATCTTGTTGAAAAATGCAGGGTCTTCCCTGAAAGAGATGACATCTAGATGGGAGCATATTTTGTTCTAGAACCTGAACATAGTTTTCTGCATTAATGGTGCCTTTCCAGACATGCAAGCTGCCCATGCCACAAGCACTCATGCAACCCCATACCATCAGTGATGCAGGCTTCTGAACGGAGCATTGATAACAACTTGGGTTGTCCTCTCTGGTCCGGATGACATGGCGTCCCAGTGTTCCATAAAGAACTTCAAATTGTGACTCATCTGACCACAGAACAGTCTTCCATTTTGCCACACTCCATTTTAAAAGACCCCTGGCCCAGTGCAAACGTCTGAGCTTGTGGAGCTTGCTTAGAAATGGCTTCCTCTTTGCACTGTAGAGTTTCAGCTGGAAACAGCGGATGGCACGGTGGATTGTGTTCACTGACAATGCTTTCTGGAAATATTCCTGAGCCCATTCTGTTATTTCCTTGACAGTGGCATTCCTGTTTGAGGTGCAGTGATGTTAAAGGGCCCGGAGATCATGAGCATCCAGTAGTTTTACGGCCTTGACCCTTACGCACAGCAATTGTTCCAGATTCTCTGAATCTTTTGATGATGTTATGCAGGGTTGATGATGATAACTTAAAAGTCTTTGCTATTTTACGCTGGGTAACACCATTCTGGTATTGCTGCACTATCTTTCTGCATAACAATGGTGGAATTGGTGATCCTCTTACCATCTTGGCTTCAGAGAGACACTGACACTCTGAGAAGCTCTTTTTATACCCAATCATGAATTAGTGTTAATTGGTCTTCCAGCTGTTTGTTATATGCTCAATTTCCTTTTTCCAGCCACTCATTGCTACTTGTCCCAACTTTTTTTGGGATTTGTTGACACTGTGAAATTTTGAATCAACATATTTTTCCTTTAAAATGTTACATTCACTCAGATTAAACTTTTGATCTGTCATCTATGTTCTATTATGAATAAAATATTGACATTTGCCATCTCCACATCATTGCATTCAGTTTTTATTCACAATGTGTTTAGTGTCCCAAATTTTTTGGAATCCGGTTAATAAATAAAATTACACAGTTAAACCACACATTGGTTCTTCATGAGATGTGTTAGTTGGCATACTTATACATATAAGTGATATAAGATGGCCCACTGGGTTAAGACACCTAGGACATTTTAGTAACACTTTGTCAACAACACACAAAAATAATTAAAAGGCAACCATCTAACAACACATAAGTCACAACCAGGCACATGCACATATAGACCCCTAGTGGTGCTCAAACACCTGCTATTTTGTCCTGGATGGGAAAAGTGCCATTTCTGCTGGAGCCCAATTTTTTTCTTCATTCATCAATATTTAAAAATAAAAATGACCCTCTCTGTCATGACTTCCCTCCAAAAGTGTTTTGATATCTGACGGGCAGATTCTTTTGTGGGAATTCTGCCCCGATTGGATCTGCCATTGTGTCTGTCTACAGACTGACTGACTGAGCAGCGTGCTGCTGCGTTTACGCATTACACACTTACCCAGGCAGAAGAAAAAGGTAGTTCTCATCAACTGTGTATCAATTAGACAAGATCTCAGTTACTTTCCACTGTGTTACTGTTAATGATAGACATTACCTCAAATGACTGAAGTATCAAAAGTATCGATATTTTGATTTGAGAATCGATCTCAGAATATAAATATCTGGTATCTGAGGTATAGATATTTCATTATCAATCCGAAAATCACTGCTACACTCTTCTCCTCTGACCTGTAGCATCAGTGAGACAGGTAACGTGCACTTAGGCATCACACCCGCTGAAAATTCTTGCCTTTTCATACAATGAGCATTCATATATAACGCATAGAGTCATGAAATACATGTTTTCAAAGCCTTGTCCAGCTGTTACCTTATGTTTGTCATGTTTAACGAAAGGGGAGGGGGGGAAAGTGCAGCAGACAGACAGAGAATTTAAAGAAACTTTTACTGTTTTAAAAAGTTAAATTTTTTTTATTTTGGTGATGGTGCCCTTTTTTGGCTTGAGCCCCTGCCCCCCAAAAAATGTCTGCGGATGTGCCTGCAACATTGATTAAAATAGCAATCAAAACTGAGGCTGTGAAAGCTGTTGTTGCGAAGTGAGTTCAGATAAGGGACAGCGCGTGCAGGTCAGGGTTGAGGAGGAAAACATGCTAATACATTTGTATAAAATATTAAATTTACATGCATGCAAAAACAATCGTTAGGCACAAAAATAACACCATACAAATCAGATGCCATATATTTGACGCTTCTCACCAATGTTTATAAGTAGTATTATGCTGACTAATTGTTGCAGCCCTAAAACACACACTCTACATTCTTTTTATTTGTTGTGGATCGGTTCAATACCTCTGCTCAATTCTTGTATACTATAAATCCTATATATATCCTATATATATATATATATATATATATATATATATATATATATATATATATATATATATATATATATCCATCCATTATCTGTAACCGCTTATCCAATTTAGGGTCGCCGGGGGTCCAGAGCCTACCTGGAATCATTGGGCGCAAGGCGGGAATACACCCTGGAGGGGACGCCAGTCCTTCACAGGGCATATATATATATATATATATCCTATAAATATATTTAAGAATAATAACTAATGACAATAATTATTGTTGATTATTATGATACCTGCAAATTCAGCAATCTTTATTATGTGATTTGACTGACTTATTGTCAATTTGCCCTGGTTAAGGCATGGCAGGCGTGCCAGGAGATGTAGCAGCCATCAAGATTGTGGAGCTGTCAAAAAAAAATCGTGAGTTAGCTGCTGAAATTGAACGAGAGAAGGCCAAATCCAAACAAATGAGCAACAGAGTCAAAGTACTAGAAAAAGAGGTTTGTACTTTTAGGTTGACTAGTGACAGGAAAGAGTAAATGTTATATAAACATCAATACTGTAAATGCTCTAGTATCTTAATGTCTTAACATTGTGTCTATCTTTGTACCTTCAGGGCGTTTCCATATCCCATTCCCATCTAAACGTTAGTCAGACAAAGGAAATGAGCAAATCAGAGGATGAGGTAATGCAGTACTACAAAAGGGCTGTTAAAACATTTTGTTAATTTCTTTCTATTCTGTGTCTACTTTCAAATATTTAAAGAGATATTTTGGCTAAAAACATCTTGCATTTACCCCAAACAATTTGTCAATCTGCCAAGACATATTTAGTATTTGTCCAAATGTAGATATACCTTAAAGATAGCATGCATTCTTTGAAATTAGTATGAATCAATGAATGAATGAATTAGTGTGGAATCTGAATTTTGTACATGTATTATTCAGCATTTATGTTCATTTACACCAGTCTACCCCTTATGATATTTATGATAATCGCTTATTTTTTATTCCTCTAAGGCCTGCTTGGTAAGTAATAAAACATTTTTGTTTTTGCTGAAGCTAGCATTACTGTTGTTCTAGCAGTTATTTAAGCACACACAAATACACATATGTAACTTTATTAGGGCTTTATTAGAAACACCTCTATACAGTTTTGGAAAAATCAGCTAATTGTGGGGCATCTCAGCAAATGCACATACTCATACAGACATGAGCCTGCATATTCAGCTAATACTTAGGTCAACCATCAGAATTGTTGGGAGGAGTTATGATTTTGGTACTTTTGAACTTGGCATCATTCTTATTTTTGTCCTTGACAGGACTGATGAAGCAGGGCACACCCCTTTTTGCTTGACATACGCTCCAATGCCTCATTTCAAATCACTACAGGGCGGTGGCTTAGTGGTTAGTACGTTCGTCTCTCAGAGCTGGGATCTTGGGTTCAAGTCCTATCTGGGTGGAGTTTCCATGTTCTCCCCGTGTCTGCGTGGGTTTCCTCCGGGGTTTCGGGTTTCCTCCCACATTCTAACAAAATGTCCTGGTCTGTGAGTGAATGAGAGTGTGTGTGTGTCCAGATATGGATTGGCGCTATATTCTGGGTGAAATCCTAGTGCCCGATGCAGTCCTCCAGGTAGACGGTCATTCCTGGTCGAGAGTGCGCTGTGCGTGTTTGGCTGCTGCTTCTCGCCAGTGTGTGTGTGGATTGAGTGTTCTGAGCAGTGTGGATTGTAAAGCGTCCTTGGGTGTCTAGAAAGGTGCTATATAAGTGTAATGAAAGATAGATAGACTACCTTTACAGTCCTTCTTTGTATTTATGGGTTTGGGTCATGGTCATGTTCAGGTTGTTGTTCCTTGCTTCTTAGTTCTTGAGTCTTATGTCCCTTAGTCTGTTTATCCAGTTTTTTCTCTGAAGTCCTATGTCTCCTTGTTTGTTAGTTTTCTGGATTTGTTATACTTTATGCTCCTGTTTTCTCAGTTTGAACCAGTCTGTTATTATCTTGGTTCTAGAGTTAGTTTCTTGGTCTTTGTCTGTAACTGTTTCTGCAGGTATCAGTTTGTCTTTGGTTTGATTGTTGTCTTATTTTTAGCATTTAGTTCACTGGTTAGGCGGCACGGTGGCTCAGCAGATCGTAGTCACACAGCTCCAGGGACCTGGAGGTTGTGGGTTCAAGTCCCGCTCCGTGTGTGTTCTCCCTGTCTCTGCGTGGGTTTTTTTATTCTCTACTTTAATATTGGCATCTGTGTATACGTCCCCCTTCCAGTTTTCCTACACCAGACCTTGACAGAAAGGCTGACCTAGTACCTAGGACCTAGGATATAGCGAGATGCCCAAAACCGCTCAGAGAGGCACAGGCCAGTATAATCAAGGCCTTAATGGACTCCAGGACAGATTACAGTGAGAAGGATTACAGCTGAGTATTTCCATAGGATGTCTCGGACTGGGACATGTTCAGCAGGCTGTTGATTCAGGTACCAGTGCCAGTGTAAAGTGGAAATCCAAAGTGCAAAATTGTCTAGCTCCATACCCCGAGTTCTGTCCACCTCCGCGTCCCACGCAATCAGCTCAGACTCCAGTTTGTTTGGATGCTATACAAGCATTCCAGTTAATTCCAGTCCAGAATCCTGTCATGTCCCAGAGCATGCCCCAGAGTCCCGAGTCCAGCACATCCCAGAATGCCTCCCATAGGATGAGGCAGCAGTTGCACCCACTGCCCCAGCTATATGTGTGTTATGGCAAGCCAAACAGGAAATATTTAATGAAAGCTGATATATATATATATATATATATACACACACACACACACACACACACATATATATATATATATATATATATATATATATATATAATGAATGCTGATACGGTGAGGAGAAGCCCCAAAGAAGCGTACCACCCAGACTGTTGCATGCCCAGAGTGAAGCCTGGGGGTGGATCACTGATGGTTTGGGCTGCCATATCATGGCATTCCCTTGGCCCAATACTTGTGCTAGATGGCGCGTCACTGCAAAGGACTTCCGAACCATTCTGGAGGACCATGTGCATCCAATGATTCAAACATTGTATCCTGAAGGCAATTCCATGTATCAGGATGACAATGCATGAATACACACAGCAGGAATGGTGAAAGATTGGTTTGATGAACATGAAAGTGAAGTTGAACATCCCCCATGGCCACTATCCTGCAAGAAGAATGGCTTAAAATCCCTCTGACCACTGAGCAGGACTTGTATATGTCATTCCCAAGACAAATTGACGCTGTATTGGCCGCAAAAGGAGGCCTGTATGTAATGTTTATAGATAGTTGTTATTTTTAGCTTGTTGAATGAGTGTTATGTTATGCTTTTCAGTGCTGTCAGGCCAAACGGCTGGTAAAATCCCTACAAGAAAATTTCTCCACAGCTCAGTTCAAAATGACTGAATACCGCAACCAGATACAAACTTTGAAACAGGAGCTAAAGATAGTCCACAAGGTAAGCAGCCGCTCAGTTATCAGGTGTCCCAAAAAATAACAACAGCTACAACTTCCTAACTTATACAAATTGACTTATGATATATTTTGTCAATTTTGTATTTATTCTGTATTTCCTTATGTATTAGAATCAGGAGAACTAAAGCTAGTGAAAATGGCCTGTCTGCACAGCCCTGCTCATACCCGCCTCTGGGGTTGAAATACTAGTCTTTTCATTGGCATATTTTTTTCTGCCAGGGAAATGGGAAAGCAGCATGGCTTCTCCGAACTCGTATTGTTCCCACAAAGCTCTGCTGGGCACAGTAATATAGTAAGGGCATACAGATAGCAGAGACAGATATAGAAAAATCTTGGCTAACCTGGCTGAAAATTGAATTACATTTATTCATTGTCTGTAACCCTTATCCAGTTCATGATCGCCGTGGGTCCGGTGGTGGGTCCTACCTGGAATCATTGGGCGCAAGGCAAGAATACACCCTGGAGGAGGTGCCAGTCCTTCACAGGGCAACACACACACTCACACATTCACACCTACTGACACTTTTGAGTCACCAGTCCACCTACCAACGTGTGTTTTTGGACTGTGGGAGGAAACCCACGGGGAGAACACAAATTACAATTTTTATTAATTTATTTGTTACTTCTTTAAATTTTTTTAACTCCTTGTTGGGGTAGCTCTGGTTGACAACTTGTTCTAGTTTGTTGCATCTATACAAAAATTGAAATAAGATTGGGAATATGAACAGATTGTAGCAAAGAAAAAAGCAAAGAAAGCATAGCTGAAGTCTGTCATAGCAGTGAGAAAGAGAGCTTTCTGTCTTCCTGAAAATGGCATCCCTTGCAGAGCATTCTTATACCCAAACCTTAAAGCAGTGACAATTTTGAAATTTTGGCATATCATTGCCTAGACATTTTTGTTGGGTTATTAGATCATATTCTAATTGGATAAAGAGAAGATTAAAATAATACAATAACAGAAAAAGCAGTAATAAGTGATACAGTGTATCACAATTAAAACAATCACACCATACGCACTAGGGGTGGGAATCTCTAGGTACCTCAAAATTTGATTCGATTACATTTCGGACAGCTGTGATGTGATAAAATGATTATTGATGCATCTTTTTTTAATACAGGATTTCTTTATTCCTCAATGTTTGACTACTTTAAAGTGACACATTTGTAATGAGCCATAATGAAATTACTCCTGATATCTTTTATGAATACAAACTCTATTTCCAGAAATTTGAAACATAAATATTTAATTAAAAATAGTACAACGTTTTAAATGTTGAAAATGTTTTTTTGAAAAACCCTATGCATATTAATGTGACACTATCAATACTGTAAAAGACTGTGTGGCCAAATTGTGAAACAATTTAAGAGTAAGGTAAAGAATTTATATTGTTTCATATTGTAATACCCAATAAATAATATAATTAAAAGAATCAGAGTATCTGGAGAAATCTCTAAATGATGTTCAGAAGCAATATAGTCTGGCTGTATTTCAAAATTAATAGTATATAATAACAAAAAACATCCTGGGGATTTCTTCGTCTGATGTGCATAATATCATTAAAAGATTCAGAGAATCCAGAGAAAACTCCATATGTAAGGGACAAGGCCTAAAATGCCATGTTGGCTGCTTGTGATCTTTGGGCCTTTGGTGGCACTGAATTACAAATTAACATACTGTTCTTGAACACCCTGCAGAAAAACAATTTGTCACCTCATTCACAAATGTTAAAACTCTATCATGCATAGAAGGAGTCATATATACAAAGGATCCAGATATGATGCTGCCTTCTCTGGGCCCAAAATTATGGATGCTGCCTCCTCTGAGCTAAATAAGAGAGAGACCATAACATGGCTTTTTATAAGCACACAGTTCAAAAGCCTGCATCTGTGTTGTCTGGTATGGTGTCAGTGATGGCTTATTTCAGTAAGACAAGGCCAATTCATATTTTACAACACTATGGCTCCTTACTTAATGAGTCTAGATGATAATGTAGTCCGGACCTATTTACAGAGTTTGTTTAAAAGGAGGTGATGCAACATGGTGGTAAATATACCCTGTCCCAAATGATTTTGAACCTGTTGCTGGCATCAAATTAAAAATGGGCAAATTTGTTTAAAAAAAAGTCTGTTTTCTCATTTGCATTATTTATAATAAAATAATACCAAATATTGCGCCCGATGATTCCAGGTAGGCTCTGGACCCCCCGCGACCCTAAATTGGATAAGCGGTTACAGATAATGGATGGAGATAATACCAAATAAATGTAATTAAATAATAAATACCAAAATTATTAATACATTAATTTTAATTACGTTTTGTTTTTATTTACATTTTGCCCAGCTTCCCATCTTTTTAGGTTTCTAAAACAAATGTAAGTTATATGGCAAGGCAGCTGGAAGGTTACATATGCCAGCATTGCAAGGAACCAACAGGAAAATTGTGCTTGTAATGGCATACTTGCATTAAATGAATACAGACTTCAGCATATTTTGAATCAGTAACATACACAATAGCAGACATCTAACCTACAATTTCCTGTTATGTGAATGAGTAAATAATCATTCAGACAAAAATGAAAAGAAAAAAGTTACTGTAAAATCAGCTTTCATACAAACATATAGAATTGTTTACCAGCAACTTTCATACAAAAAATCGTGCTTGTGAACTTTAGCATATTCTGAATAACAAACTAAATTAAAAGTTGCCCCTTTACACAAATAGAGTCCAAAATTCATACTTCAAGCAAAATCCTGTGCATAGAACCCTTCAGACAAAAAAACCCAGACAAAATATTTTGCTGTATACAACAATCAAAAATGTGCGTCTCTGTGGCGCAATTGGTTAGTGTGTTCGGCTGTTAAACGCAAGGTTGTTGGTTCGAGTCCACCCACTGACTATTTGGCGGCACGGTGGCGCAACAGGTAGTGTCACTGTCACAGAAAAGCTTAAAGGAGCAATCTGTAACACTGACACCAAAAGTTTAAAATCGGAACTGATGTAAGACTCGACCAGGTTGCCTGTTTGAGGAAAACTGAACAAACAAGCAAGAGACAAGTTTAAGAACTTTGGACTGTAATATATGGAGAGAGATTAGTCCCAAAATACTTTACAAATGCGTAAATATTAATCCATAAATTAAACACAAGTCACAAATATATTTCACTGTTCATAAATGAACACATTCATGAAGATGTTTTTGTTTTTCATAGATATATCATACATTTGCGTGAAAATAAATACATTTGTTTAAATTTACATTGCAAATATTTGTAAAGTCGAAGTCTCGAATTTAAAATTTATTTGTAAAATGAAGAATCTGCATTTGTGGTTCAAGTCACTCTCGTGTTTTCTGTGACGTGCATTTGTTAATTTCGTCTTGCAGGTTTTTGGATTTTGAGACTTTACTTTCGCATTTCACCCGATCCAAATACAAATGCAGCCTGATACACAAATGTGGCCAGCAGGCGAACGATGTTACTATGCCTCACTGCATTTATATAAATCACACAATCTATGGCATTTAGTCCTTTTTATCTATACATAGGTGTCTGTACTTCTATATTTTTTCAGAAATGATTTGCTGTTACCTGCTCAGGAGAAAATTAGCCAGCTCTGGCTCTGTTCTGTATTGTTGCTGCTTGTAAACTGCCTCCAGTTTTCAAACACAAGGCCAATATTTCCTCTCATTTTACTCTGTCTTTTACTTTTACTGTAGTCCCTTTTAGAAGGGCAGTGCGGCTTTTTGGGTCCGGTGAAATATAACTATGTTCACTTGGCGAGACACTGTTTGTAGATCTGGCTACACAGTGGACTGTAAAATGCTGAGACAGAGGGCGGGATCATAGGAGCTCCACTCCAGACTGGGCACTTCTCAAAGAGAATATACTGCTTTAAGGGGCAGTGGTGTTTTAGCTTTTTCTGTTTCCTATAATTACACACCCTGGACACTTTATGACTAAGTACAGTAAATATCCTACAAATTGCTCCTTTAAAAGTAGTGATCACGTCACAACAACCAGTTCGTACTGAAGATTCCTCTGTATCCGATTTCACCCTCTGACTTCAGAGGGTGTTCATGTGGTGCCTAGGAGGAGTTTAGTGTGTTCTCCCCGTGTCTGTGTGGGTTTCCTCCAGGTGACTGTCGGTGAGGAGTGTGGTGTGTTCTCCCTGTGACTGTGTGGGTTTCCTCTGGGTGACAGTCTTTGAGGAGTTTAGTGTGTTCTCCCTGTGTCTGTGTGGATTTCCTCTGGGTGCTCTGGTTTCCTCCCATGGTACAAAAACACACATTGGTAGGTGGATTGGCTACTCAAAAGCATCTAAAGGTGTGAGTGAATGTGTGCCCCCTCTAGGGTGTGTTCCCGCCTTGCACTACGGCCCTGAACTGGATAAGTGGTTTAGGACAATGAATGAATGAAAGAATAATTCCATAGGGCTTTGGTGTTGCTACTCCTCAGTGGTCAAGTGGCTCCAGACCCACTGCAACCATGAACAGGATGAAGTGGTTACAAAAAATTACTTAATGAAATATCAGTTCTTAGTTGGATTAATCAGGTTTCTACATTAAACAAAACAAATGAGTACATATATTCCATATGGTGTGGTGTTTGTGTGTATGTGTGTCTTTCAGGTTCTGAGCAGTGAGGTGGGGGAGGATGTGTGTGTGCCACAGTTGTTGAATAATCCAGGAAGCTGGAGAGGACGAGCTCAGCAGATTCTGGCCCTAAATAACAGAGTAAGTCAATTCAATTATTTTGCCAAAATAAAGCAATGGTGGCACAGCAGGTAGTGTTGCAGTCAGACAGCTCCAGGGACCTGGAGATTGTGGGTTCGAGTCCCACTCCAGGTAACTGTCTGTGAGGAGTGTGGTATGTTCTCCCTGTGTCTGCGTGGGTTTGCTCCGGGTGACTGTCTGTGAGGAGTGTGGTGTGTTCTCCCTGTGTCTGCGTGGGTTTCCTCCAGGTGACTGTCTGTGAGGAGCAGTGATGTCTGGATTGTATTGAAAGCACTGGAAAGTCAAAGAACAATACTCTTACAGTGCTCTCCGTGCCCTCCAAGTGCAAAAGTGATCGGTGTAGCAGGTAGATAACAGCGTCCTCCACACCAATGCCTGGTCGATATGCGAACTGCAGGGCGTCAACCTTTACCAATAGGTGTCGAAGGTGAATGAGGACAATTCTCTCCTTGGTCTTCATTAGGTGAGAAGTTAGAGCTACTGGCCTGAAGTGTTTAGGCTCCCTAGGGTGCGCAGTCTTTGGAACTGGAACCACACAAAGTTTTCCACAGAAGTGGAACTCTCCTCAGACTGAGGTTTAGGTTAAAGATGTGCAGGAGTACCCCACAGAGCTGATCTGCACAGTCCTTAAGCAGTCTGGGGTTGATGCCATCAGGGCCATCCGCCTTCATCATCTTTATACTCCTAAATTCCCTCCTTACCTGATCAGCTGTAATGAAACAGGGGTTGGAGCTGTAGTCTGTCTCCTGTTGAGTAAGGTCAGGGCTAGGGTGTGTGGATCGGTTCAGCCAGGAACAAAGTGGGGTGGTGTACTGTGAGAGGGGCGCCATTGTTGACAGGGGCATTTGGATGGAGGGGAGTTTTAGGTGTGATATTACAGTGGAATCTGAGCTTTGATGAATTGGGGAGCGTGGGATGACACAGTCGAATCTGTTGAAAAAAACATTCAACTCATTTGCCCAGTCATGTCCTCCCAATTCAGGACCCCTCCCACCATTCTTTGCTTGGCCAGCCATGGTTTTCAGGCCTCTCCAGACCTCTCTGGTGTTGCAACCCTTGAGGTGCTCCTCCAGTTTTCTTCTCTATTTGTCCTTCCCCTTTCTTATCCCACTCTTCAGCTCCTTCTACACTATCCTAAGCTCCTCTTTGTCACCGGACTTAAAAACCCTCTTCTTCTCATTTAACAGGCCTTTTAATTTAGGGGTCACCCATGGTTTATTGTTGGTAAAACACCGTACCCCATGAGGTTCACATAACACATCCCAGTCCGTGGTGTCAAAACAGTTCCTCAGTGCGCTACTGGTTTCCTTACATACCTCTTGGTGGGTGGTTGTCTATTCACCACCAGTATGTATACAGGGGACAGAAGAACCAGGTTGTGATCAGAACGACCCAACGGGGGAAGTGAAGCATGATTAAAGTCACCAGAAATTAAGAGCAGGGACTGAGGCTGTGACATCTGAAATTTTGACACTACAGTGTGTAAGCACTCGCAGGCTGTCACAGCATCGGCTGATGGGGGATGTAATACAATTATCACAATAACATGCGAGAATTCCCTCGGGAGATAACGTGGCCGAATGCTAACCGCTAGCAGTTCAATGTCCTTACTGCAGTACTGCTATTTCACACAAACCTGCCCCCGAATTCACAAACATCCCCTTTCCTCTTACCACTTTCCTTTACTTTCCTGTCCGCTCTCACAAGTTCAAAACCCTCCAGAGTGACCTGTGAGCCTGGTGTGAATTCATTCAGCCAGGTCTGTGTGAAGCACATAATGCTACACTCCTGGTATTCCCTCTGCAGCCTGGTTAGCGCCGTTAGCTTATCCATCTTATTAGGGAGAGATCTCACGTTCCGCATGATGACAGATGGTATACGTGATTTATACCGTCTTTTCTTCTCCTGACACTTCACTCCAGCTCTGCACCCCCATCTCCTTCTCCTTAGTTCCTCAGGGTTCACCGGTCACATCTCAGGGAGTACCTTGGTGCTACACAATGCTAACAGCTGTTCTCAAGGAGTGTAAACAATGGAGCCATAGCTGAAAAGGTCCGCTAATGCCGATTTAAGTATCCCCCACCAAGAGAAAAATACAAATCCACATTCTCATGAGTTGTCCATCCTTAAGTGCACACTTCTGACTAAGACTTGTGCCGGAAAAAAACAAGAAAAAGGTACAACATACAAGAACACATAAACATACACAGAGCTACTGTAACTAGCTACCACCCATGCAGCGCCATCTTAACACAAACCTGTGTGGGTTTACTTCGGGTGCTCCAGTTTCCCACAGTCCAAAAACACACGTTTGTAGGTGGATTGGCAACTCGAAAGTGTCCTTAGGTGTGAGTGAATGTGTGTGTGTGTTGCCCTCTGACGGAGTGGCACCACCTCCAGGGATCCTGCCTTGCGCCCAGTGATTCCAGGTAGGCTCTGGACCCACCGTGACCCTGAACTGGATAAGCGGTTACAGATAATGAATGAATGAATAAGTAAAGCACAATGTTTTGAGATAAAAACTTGGAGAAACTAATGTGAGTGTATAACAAAGAAAAAAAAAACACATTTAGTCATTAAGGTCATACCATAAGCACCAGCTTGTGAATTTTGCTTCTTTTCAGAAGTTAGCGTCTTTCTATGCCTCTATAACAAATTCAGGATCAGTAAAACACAAAATTGTTAATAATAGTTACGTTTCAATAATAGGAAAAGATTGGTTATTTTATTAGGTAGTTGTAAACAATTTCCAACAAAATGCTAGTACTGGTGTAGCTGGATGTGTAGATTTTTATTTTGTTGGTGGGTGCTGCTAATTTGAATTATTGAAACTTATAACACCACCACAATGAATGAACCAGACATTTTATGTTTGACACAAACTGCAGCTGTTTCAAAGACCTCCATCCTGAAAAAGTCAAATCCAATTCAGCAAATATAAATCAATATTACCCAATTATGGAGCAGTATCCTCAGTAAGTTCATGCTTACCATGCTTTTCAACTTCTTTCTTTCTTTCTGTCTGTGTGTATATATATATATATATATATATATATATATATATATATATATATAAAAATAAAAGTGGCTCAATAATATTTAGATCTGGTGACCAATCTTTCACCAGTCTTGCTGTGTGTATTGGTGCATTGTCATCCTGATGCATGGCACAGCCTTCAGGATACAATGTTTGAACCATTGGATGCACATGGTGTTGCTGGTGCAATGTGCAATTAATGAAGATTGGCACCAGGCTGGTCCAATTTAGCCATGAAACCTCCCACACTAAAATGACAGGTGTTTCAGTTTCATTGTCTAACCCCTGCATACAAGTATGTGTGTGTGTGTGTATATATATATATATATATATATATATATATATATATATATATATATATATATATATATATATATACACACACACAGTGTATTTATTTTTATTTTAATCATGAACAAACTTTAAAATTTATGATTGGACATTTGATCATTCTAATTCCCAACTGAAAAAAAACAGAATTTAAATGCTAAATTAAGAGTTACATTGTAAATTTTATAATTATATAATATAATGATAAATATCATTACTAGGTCAGTTTCACTGCATTACTGAAAATGATCCACCATCCAAACAATACCAGCTCTGTTGTTCTGTATTCCCAAGTAGTGCCAAACTCTCTACGTTACAGATAATAAAACTATTACTTCACCCAGACATAGTTTTGACATATAACACACTACATTGGTGCATAAAGCATTATGTTCTGACAGAGACTGTGCTCTGCGGAGAGTGTATGGAGACATTTGGTATCCAGGCCTTGGCTTTGTTTGTTTGCGGCATGGAAACCTCTCTCGTTGGTCATTCACACTTTAAGACAAGGATAACTACTTCATAAAACTTTAAGCCAAACCAAAATAATATTTTTGTCAGTTGCGATAAAACATTATCCTCCAGAAATCTGTTATACTCAAGGACAGTGTGATCTGTATTTATGGGGGAAAACTGTTTCACATTTTCACAACCCTAGCTTTTCTGGAAGCACATCTTATACCTTATTGGTTGACACGTGAACGTTATGGATTTGAGCATTAATGGAAACCAAAAACTTGAAACTAGAAGCTTTGATATTGGACTGTTATTTTTTGCTAAAGATTGCAGCCTTTTTTATAATGTAAAATTATTGTATTATTGTAGGTTCGAGCCTTGGAAGAGCAGAAAAATTCATTCTCCAGCAAGCAGCAGCCAGGTGACCTCGGGCTACAGGAAAATATGCTGCGAAATGGAAGCCACCTAAAGATCCAAGACAAAAATCACAGCTATATACGTTCTATTGAGAGAGACAGGAAGGAGACACTAGAGGTACACTGAACATGTTGCTTGTCAAAAATCTGAGGACACGTTTTCTTTTAAAATCCTCAATATTTCTGCAATGTAAAATCTACTTGGCTTTAGATAATTAACACGAATAAATTAATGGCTGAATAAAATCAGTCATGTACAGCCTCATTTGTACTCCCTCATGTCTGAGTGTGTTGCCCTGTGAAGGACTGGAGCTCTGTTCCTGCCATGCCCAGTGATTCTGAGTAGGCTCTGGACCCACCGCGACCCTGAACAGGAATGAATCAATGAATGAATGAATAACTGCTTTAAGGGATATCCACACTGAAAAAAACATTATGTGACTTTTAACATAGGGAAATCTTCACACCAAGTCAGAGAAGTAGAGTGTTTTTTATGTCTAAATCCCCTGAAATTACGGGAAAATGCTGGACGAAGAAGAATAAATGAATTGCATAATTTCTGCTGTTGCTACTCATGAAATCATAATTTTACCTTTAAGCACTGCAACTAAACGATGCACACACTTTCTGATAATAATAACAATTATTATTATAATCTTTTAAAAATATGATGAAATAATACTTGTTTATTTAGAATACACACAATAAAGAATTATTTAAGCTTTTTAGTTTATATTTGTCGATCTACAGCAATATTATTTGATGTGAAACTTACAAAAACCTTGAAAAATATAAATAAAAAAATCAGTTAAGTAAAAATTGCTCAAAAATAGTATTTTATCTTAATTTTATTTACTTGTCAAGAGAAAAAAATTGCCAATGGGTTGAGATATTTTGACTTAAAACAAGAGAAAATGTCCTGATAAGATTCTTTTACTTTGGGTTTTAAAAAGTTTAAGTAATGAAACTTTTTGAATTTAAAAATGTCTTATTTACAAGTAGCTGAGGGTTGTTTTTTTGTATAAATTTATGTAAAAATATCTTTACCTATTGGCAGTTTTTCAAAAGACAAAAACTACTTAAACTAAGGTTATAAAATATCAGAGCTATTTTGACTAATCAATATGCCACTTTTTGCACTGTGAAAACAATCCTACATTAGTACAAAGGAGGTTTTTCAAAAGACAAAATTACTTAAAATAATGGTTAAAAAATCTGAACTTTAGCTATTTTGACCAATCAACAGTGAGAAAACAATTCAAAATTAGTACAAAGGAGGCAGACTTGAGGTGTTTTGGAATTATAGTTCAAATAATGTCTTTGAGTCAGGTTTAGAATAAAGAGAAAGATGACCTCAGACATAGGAAAACTTGTTAATAAAGTGCATAAACTTTATATAATAAACTGCACCAAAGTAAATGCTGAGTGAAATAAAATAGAATAAACATTTCTCATTGCAATATTACAAATATACACGATGGAGGTAACTGAGATGGATTCTATATTTATTTTAAAAATGTTGTTGTTGCGGCCATTAGATCGAATATGCCAGTACCAGGTAACAGTGAATAGGGATGGGTGTGGTGGGTGATTACGTGAACGATGATGATAACGATTATGTGTGTATCCATTTCCATGTGGATAAAAAGCCATGTCACCACACATATTTCACTTACTCTGTTGACCGAGAAGCAAAGATGGCAAAAGTTTACAGTACTCAGCAGGCTTTGGACATGATCCTCAACCATGTCAACCCCTGTGACTCTGATGGAGAAGAAATTACTATTGATCAGAGCGGTGACTCTGAAATCTCTTCTGGTAAGATTTCCTAAATTTTCTATTTTTGTTTGCCGTTTATGGCTGTTGTGATTTTAGAAGAGACACAGTACAAAAAGTACAATCTTCAGTTAAAATTGCTCAAGAATATTATTCTATTTTAGTTTGAGTAATTTTGACTTGTATTTTGACTTAAAACAAGACAAAAGGTCCTGATAAGATTATTTTACTTTGGGTTTTTAAAATGTTAAGTAAAAATGTCTTTTTTACAAGTTGCTTTTTTTGTATAAATTTATGTAAAAATATCTTTACCTATTGGCAGTTTTTCAAAAGACAAAAACTACTTAAAATAAGGTTACAAAATATCAGAGCTATTTTGACTAATCTATATGCCACTTTTTGCACTGTGAAAACAATCCTACATTAGTACAAAGGAGGCATACTTGAGATGTTTTGGAATTATAATTCAAATACCATGTTTGTGTCAATTTCACATTATTTCAACCTTTCACTAATCAAATCTCAAACATATGGTCCTGTAGATGAGGAGACTTCACCACCTCCAGGAAAGAGAGGTCACATGGAGACACATGAGTGGCTGACAGAGACGGCAAAAGATGGCACAGTGTGGCATGAAGAACAGATCGGAAGACCTCTGCATCACAGCCCAATTGAATGCAATCCCATGGCAATAACCACGCCACTAAACATTGTGTTGAAGAAAGGAGATGTTGTGGCAGTGCCAGGTCTGTTCAGACAATTTACAAGTCTGACAACAAGCAATGTAGCGCACTGCTGCACAATGACTGTATGTAAATAGGCTTATTAGCATAGTTTATGTTTCTGTATAGTTTACATTTCTATTTATGAATACTTTTGTTATCATATTGTTGCATGCTTATTTTATTTTTTATTACTTCCTTTATTACTATTTCATTGTACAGGAAAACCAAGCAAAACATTTCTTTCCTGTGCATATACCAATAAATCTACCTTGAATCTAAATTTCTGGTAATGTTGACTTTTTTTGGGGGTGGGGGTTTACCAGCTTGTTGCAGAGAAGAGTGTAGAGTGCAGTTGAGTGTCTCCTTTCAAATGTAATGGCTTCATTTACATAACACTGGAGGCAAGAAGAGCTATTCACACCTGCCAAATGGTAGTTCTTTGGGATTTAAAGGTGTAATTGCCAAATGGCAGCGGTTTGGTAGTTCTAGTGTTAAAGATGCTGAGGTTAAAGAAAATACAATTCTTTTTAGAGCCAGGGTTTACTTGTTCTATAAGCTTTTGTATTCTGCTATGGACAAGACAAGCTGTTCTGCCACTGCCTTGATGCTCATTGCTCTTGTCTACAGCCATAACAGTGGAACTTATTGATTGGTTAGCCTGATTTTAATGCATCCATTCAAAGCAGACAATAGAAGAGGCTCTAAATGAAAATTTGACAAAGCATTGAAGTCTAAGTTTTGGACTCTCTGTCCAGTATGTGTGTTTGTTTTCAAAACTTGACATTTTTTTCCATAAAACCTGTGATAATTTAAATAAGTAACCATGTAACATGGCCATTTATGAAAACCTATTTTATAGACACATTTTCAACTCCACATCCATCCATCCATTATCTGTAACCGCTTATCCAATTTTTTTTTTAGGGTCGCAGGGGGTCCAGAGCCTACCTGGAATCATCGGGCGCAAGGCTGGAATACACCCTGGAGGGGACGCCAGTCCTTCACAGGGCAACACACACATTCACTCACACCTACGGACATTTTCGAATCGCCAATCCACCTGCAACGTGTGTTTTTGGACTGTGGGAGGAAACCGGAGCACCCGGAGGAAACCCACGCGGACACGGGGAGAACACACCAACTCCTCACAGACAGTCATCCGGAGCTGGAATCGAACCCATTTTCAACTCATATTTGTGTATATATATATATATATATATATATATATATATATATATATATATATATATATATATATATGTGTGTGTGTGTGTGTGTGTGTGTGTGTGTGTGTGTGTGTGTGTGTGTATGTATATGTGGCAAAGCTGCCTTAATATGTCTCTAGCGTAACATTTAGCTCAAATCTGTGTGTATTTTGCAGAAACTGAGTGTGGATTATGAGCTCCTGCTGAATGAACACTCAGATATAAAGAAGAAACTGGAAGGCAGCAGGGCCAGAAACCATGTCCTCAGTAGTGACATCAGAGCTCTGAAGGCTCAAATCAGCACTCTACTAGACAAAGGAAAGCATGATGATGAGTTGGTGGATGCTTTATTGGTGAGAGTTCATAGACAGCTGTATGTAACTGAGAATTTTCTTAGTCAAACAGAAAGCCAGTGTTCTAGTAACAAATATTAATGTGGTGTTTCTTGAGTGAGTGGCACAGGGAACTATGTGTCTGGGAGATAGGGTGAGGAAAGAAAGCTGTTGATGCCCCGTGTCTCTTGGTGCATCAGAGTATTTAGTTCATGCCAAGTATTTAGTTCTACTGCAATTTAAAATGGAATGATTAGCTCTGTAAAATATCCATACATTTCAAGCTTCATGCTTCTGTGCTATCATTTGAAACAGATGGCTTCATGAAAGAAAGAAAACTTATTTAATATTAATAATGTACATTCTATAGTGGACTCTTAAAGTGTCAGTGATTTAACGGTTGACATTCCTAGTCACCTGTTGTGTTCCTTCTTCCAGGGTGTTGTGTTGTGGAGATACACCCTGGAGATACATATTTATTTCTCAAAAGAACAGCATCTTACTAGCCATAAGGGCTGGGAGAGAATCAGCCAATATCATTAGTCTCTCTATTCATCTGTCCATATCTCTAGTCCTCTCTCTCTTCAGTCCTATACTCCTCACTTATATAGGATGGATTGTGTCTGCATAAGGTAAATGGTACTGCTTTTGTTTAGTTCATTTCCTGTTTTGGTAAAGAAAGATAACTTGTAAGGACATCCTGTCTTGCTACCTCCAGGAAAGAAGCTTATACAGTCATCCCATTCTCACAGAAGTTAAACCCCTATATAAGCAAATTAAGAACAATAGGTTATTCCATGTACTGCACACAATTAATAACCTATGCATATGTGGACATTAAATTATACGTCATTTGTAAAATATACATGACACCATAGTGAGTTCTTCCTTTGACCTTTGAGTTCCTTTGAGAACAAAACTGAAATGAGAAATGAATAATGAAGGAAGCATACTTGATGGGGGGGGGGGTTCTTGCTCCTACTAACACTTATGGCAAAATCAATGTAAAAGTGTCATGCCCTGGCCCTGTCTTTTCTGTTATTTCCACCATGTCTCTTTGTTGTTGTCTCCGCCCTAGTCCTGCCTTAGTTCCTTATCCTCTTCAGTGTTATTTTTAATCCTGTTCCCTTTTGTCTGTTATCCTGTTATGATATCCTAGTCTGTCTCTGTTTTGTTATTTATTGTTTAATAAAAGCTGTGTTCCACCTCCGTCAGTCCGCCACGCGATCCTTACAGAAATCTTTTCACATAGTTGTATGATTAATATTTTCCCACTGATGATGCCACAAATTATGCTTTTTAACCCTAACCCTATAAGTCCAGTAACATCAGTAATAATAATAATAATAATAAGTTAGATTTATATAGCGCCTTTCTAATACCCAAGGTCGCTTTACACAAAGAGGAGGGGAAAAAAATAAAAATAAAAATTGAGGAATACATTTATGCCTGCAGAGTGCAGAAGTACTGAGAGAAGAGACAGGTCTTTAGCTGGGTTTTAAAGGCAGAAAATGAAGAGCAGAGACGAAGACTTTGTGGTAATGAATTCCAGAGCTTGAGTGCCATCACGCTGAATGATCTACCACCAGCGGTAACTAATTTAAATTTTGGTACTGACAAAAGACTCTCAGAGGACCTCAGTGATCTAGTAGGACAGTAGGAGTGTAAAAGTTCAGAAAGGTAGGCTGGCACGAGATCGTGCAGAACTTTGTATGTGAGCAGGAGAACTTTAAACTGAATACGAAGTGAGACAGATAACCAGTGGAGCTGATGAACAACGGGTGATATGAGCAGATTTTTTAGAATAAGAGAAGACTCGAGTAGCAGATTTCTGAACACACTGAATGGAGTGTATGGTCGTAGAAGGAAGACCAATGAAGAGAGAATTAAAGTAGTCTAAACGAGAGGAAATGAAAGCATGGACCAGAATTTCAGCATCCTTAACAGAAAGCAGGGGATGAAGGCGAGCAATATTATGTAGATGGAAAAAGGATTGTTTTGGTCAGGGCCTTAATATGAGGTTTGAAGGACAGAGAGGAGTCAAGAAGTACACCTAAATTGCAAACAACTGGAGAGGTTTTTACCGCCACACCATCAAAGTTAAGTGTGGCAGAGGGGGGCAGAGTGGAGGTATTTTTGGTGCTCACGTATATCTGAGTATCGTCTGCATAACAATGATAATTAAGACTATGGCTGTGGATGATCTGACCAAGTGGCAGCGTGTATATGATGAAAAGTATAGTGCCTAGGACTGAACTTTGGGGAACACCTTGTGTAACAGTACTAGGGGAAGATCTGTGTGTACCAAGAGCAACAAAATGAGATCAATTGGTAAAGTAAGAGATAAACCAGGAAAGTTCTGTGTCAGTTATGCCAATAGCTGAGAGATGCGAGATGAGTATGCTGTGATTAACAGTGTCGAATGCTGCACTCAAATCTAAGAGAAGGAGGATACTGGGCGCACCAGAATCAGTAGGGAGTAGGATATCGTTTAAAACACGCAAAAGGGCTTTCTCAGTATTGTGTTTGTGCGGAAGCCAGTCTGAAAAGGCTCAAAAAGATTATTGTCCATCAGGAATGACTCTAACTGAATGCCCACCACCCTTTCTAACAGCTTAGCTAAAAAGGGGAGGTTAGAAATAGGTCGGAAATGATCAAGGTTGTCTTTGTTCAGACCAGGGTTTCTTGAGAATGGGTGTGATGTCAGATGTTTTAGGGCCTGAGGCAAAAAACATATTAATGAGATGGGAAATGGGGCTGGATATGATGGCGGAGTTTCTTTAAGAAGTGGGGTAGGAGCGGCATCGAGGAGACAGGTACAAGCGTTGGAATTAACTATAAGCTCTGATATAAGCTCTGGATCAATGGGAGAGAAATTAGCCAAGGGTTTATGAGCTGGGCTCAAATGGAAACAATGCTCAGGTGAAGAAGATGAGAGGAGCTGATGGTAGATTTTAGCAATCTTGTCATTAAAAAATCTATGGAAAACTTCACATTGCTCAGCAGTGTTAAAGTTCTTGATTGTTTTTGGCTGGATGAGTTTACTAACAGTAGCGAAAAGTGTTTTGGGCTTGTTACCAGAATTATTAATGAGAGATAAAATGTGTGCAGAACAGGCAGATTTTAAAGCAGTATTATAAGAAATCATGTGGTTAGTATATGCCATTAAGTGCACAGTAAGACCAGAATTCTTGAAGCGGCGCTCCAGACGCCTACCAGTGGTTTTTAAAGCACGGAGTTCAGGAGTGAACCAAGGGGAGAAGCGACTAGCAGGGACCTGTCTAGTCTTTAAGGGAGCCAATTGGTCTAGTACATCAGAAACAGTGTCATTAAAGAAAGTCAGAATGTCATCAGGACAGGACAGCCAGGAAATAGAGGAAAGTGCAGAAGACTGAAGAAGGGCAGAAAACGATTGAGGTTCGATGGTTTTGATATTACGGAAGGAGACAGGAGACAGTAGATTTACTGCACTGGCATGAAACTGATTTGTTAACAGATGCTTCAACAAGCTTGTGGTCAGAAAGGCAAGGCAAGGCAAGTTTATTTATAGAGCACCTTTCATACAGAAGCAATTCAAAGTGCTTTACAGAAAAAGAAACAATTAAATTAAAAACCAGAATAAAATCATAAATGTCCAATAAGACAATTACATAAAAAGAGTAAAATGATTAAAACAGTTTAAAATGACAATAAAAGAAATAAAATGCAGTTACAGAAAAGTGTAGAATATTTTAAACTGAGCTGTAAGCCTGCTCAAACAGGAGTGTTTTAAGTCTTGAGTCTCTCCAGTAACAGACTGGTATCCAATGTAAGGATTTGAGGATGGGGGTAATGTGATCCCTTCTTTTGCTCCTAGTGAGAACTCTGGCAGCTGCATTTTGAATCAGCTGAAGCTGTTTAATGGTCTTTTTTGGAAGTCCAACTAAGAGACCATTACAGTAATCAATCCTGCTAGAAATAAAGGCATGGATATGTTTCTCCAGGTCTGGTTTAGTCAGAAAATCTCTAATATTACTGATCTTCTTAAGATGGTAAAATGCTGATCTAGTAACCGCTTTAATATGACTACTAAAACTGAGATCTGAGTCCATTACTACACCAAGGTTGCGAGCCAGTTCTTTAGATTTGAGGGCCCTCGAGTCCAGATACGTCCAGAAACACCAACAATAGAGCCAGAGACAGAGGTAACAGATAGACCAGAAGAACAAATTAAATCCAATGTGTGGCCATGTGAGTGTGTGGGAAAATCAACATGTTGTGTCAAGCTAAAGCAGTCCAACAGAGACTCAAACTCAGTTGTCAATGAACAGATAGCATCAACATGGATGTTAAAATCCTCTATAGCATGACCAGAGCTGGACATATAGGACTGGCCAAGGTGAGTATCTCACAGAGTTCTGTGAAGAAGTCAGAGGAGGTCTTTGGTGGGTGATAGATTAACAGAAACAGCACAGGGGTTGAGCTGACCAGTTTCAGAGCCATGTATTCAAATGATTTTACTTCATGAAACTCACAAAGACATACATTAAGTGAATCATCAAGAATTACAGCTAGACCACCCCCTTCCCCTGTGGCCTGGGCTTAGCTAAATATCTAAAACCACTAGAAGTCAACAAATTAAGGTGGAAATGATCACCATGTTTTTGCCAAGTCTCTGTGAGGAAATATACACTGATGTGGTTCACAACCATGAGATCATTAAGTAAAGGAGCTTTATCTGTGATAGAGCGGGAATTAAGTATTCCAAGTTTAAGTCTGTGTGATGTGTTGGAGCAGTTCATCGATGGCAGTGGGGTGGCTCGGGTGACAACTCCCGTGCGAAACACCCAAGGCCTCGCCACGTTTGCCACTCTGCAGCACCAGCCAGCCATAACCGGAGATGAGGGGACAAAAAAAAAAAATCCAGCGAGAAGCGGCGGCAGCACGTGTATCAGTACTTAAATCTGTTATCTTCAGGTGTACAATTGTGGGGATTGTAAGTTAGATTAAAACTAATTAAAAGAGAAGAATAATGAAGGGATTAATAAATGGAGACCTTATGAAATTCAGTGTTGGTAGTGGTGAGTGGGGAGCTAGTTCATTAAATAATAAGATACACAAGTTGCTGGTCTTCCATCAATGTCAGGCACAACAGGTGGACAGTCAATTTCTCTGAAGAGAATAGACAGATGTTAGTTTTCTTTTAGCTGTATGGCATACACAGAGTGTTAGCAATTTTAGAGTGAGATGACTGTGGAGTGAAAAGTGAGGAAAACCAGTAAATCATTAATTGCCAAAGTCTTAAAACGTAAGTATAAGTCCTGAACGTTATCTGGGAAATTGTTCCCAGATAGAGTTGGTTTGGCTTTACAAGAACAGGCTTTAACCCTCTGCCAAAGTCTTTTACAGTCTGAGCACTAATAAAAATGATGAATGATGGACATGCACAGTATCTTACATTTTTGGCTTTAAAAAGGCACTGTTTTATCCTATTAGAGAGGATGATGGGCAGTGTTCTTTAACACAAAAGAACATTAAATAATCTCAGTCTATCCACTTCTCACAGAAGCGGCAAACCCAGTTGCAGGCATTGCTGGGAGAACTCAGCCAGAAAGACAAGCTTCACCAGGAGACTCAACAGGGCCTGGACACACAGCTGCAAACCGAAGCCTTCCAACACATCTCCCTCATTGATCAGCTCAAACAGATGGTGTCAGAGAGAGAGGCCAAGGTTCAGCAGCTGGAACAGGAGATTCAAGATCTGTCCCTCAAGGTAATGGAAATCAATGCCACAATTTTCAAAGTACTGGAGCGATGACCCACATCTTTTCATTTTGGTTCTCTTTAAAAAAAACAACTATGTAAGATTAGATATTTTTGCTCCAGTGTTTCCCCTACAGTAGCAGAGAGTAATTCACTTTTGCAGCACTGCCCTGAAAGCAGGGTGAAGGGAGGGGAGGTGGCTTTCTGATCTCCTCCAAAAGGTACATAGTGCAGTTTCTGCAGTACTGAAACTGGATTAGCAACAACAGAGTCTTTGTGTTCTGATCTATAGGCAAAGCCAGGAGCAGTACAAATTAAAATCTCCCTTTCAGATTGGGTTAAAGACATTGATGGGTGAGGGAATTTTGAATCTGCACAGCTGTTAAGTGAGAGCTCACAAACGCTGCTGAAATACCAGATATTTTAGTACATGTAGAAACTTGCATGTTTCTTTGTAATTTACATAGTCTCCGCTAGAGATGCATGAATACCGATACTGGTTTTGAGTATTTGCCCGATTCCATGTTCATTTACTCATAATCGCAACCAAGACTCTGATATCAACATTGTGCAACCTTGTGCCTAGTGCATGTTGCTGCGCTAATGAGCAGACAACTCAAAATATAGGCGATCTGGAATAATTTCACAATCTGTGATGGCAACCCAAGCAAACCGGACTGCAGGGAGAACCTGAGAGCAGTGAGTATGCCGCAATTGTCTTGACTGTCCTTGAATTGTCCTTTACTCAAAGTGTATTTTCCTTCCGGGAAATGCTATTCCGTTTGTGAGAGCACTGTTCATTGCCCAAATTGCTTTTTCCTCAAACTAAATTATTTTATCCGTTGGCAAATTTTGAACTGGATTCGACACCATAGATAAGGCTGCTGCTCTTAACTTCCCAGCGATTATCGTATAATGGAAACATTGTCATATAACATCTTACCAAAGATGCACAACACTGTGTAAATGTATATCAAGAGCTTGTTGCCTTTTATGTTACTCATTTATAGATAAATACTTTATTGATCCCAGAGGAAAATTCTAATTATTGGTGGTGTGATGTGGGAAAAAAGCTAAATAAAAAAACGGACAGTTCCAGAAATGAACAATAAAGTTTTTAATTAAACAATTTTTTTAAATTAATAACTACTTTATTGCACAATGCCTGATTGCTTAATTTTAAGTATTGTATTGGCATCAGCCAGTGCAAAAATACACATAATTATACTCGTACTCGTTTGGAAAAATAAAAGTGGTATTACTGCATCCCTGAAGAATCACAGAAAAAAATAAATAAATAAATAAATAAATAAAGACTTAATCTCTACAGAAAAGAAAAAGAGAACAAAGGTTTGAGCGGACATCAACATTTTATTTAAGTGCATTCAAGTCTGCATCATTTAGTTTAGTTCTGTGTTTTTCATTCTAAATTTTTGCTCACTTATGAAAATTATAGCGAGGCGTGAGATGGATTATGCCATCTAAAGGCTGAGTTACATAGTACTGCATAAAAGGTTTTACATGCCTGTGCAAATAAGATGTAGGAAGTAAACTGAGCAGTAAAATATTTGCCCAAAAACCCTAAAAACAAATAACATTATTACAGTAAGAAGTGATTTTGTGTGTTAATCTATTGGTTTAACATCTCTTTGTGGCATGGCAGTGCAGTGAAAAGTTGCAAATTAAGTTTTGTTTTATTTTTGCCGGATGGCCTACTAGGCAAACCTACTTACTGATTGACTTTCAATGTTTGAGCATGCATGCATAAGTAGGAACTGTTACGTTAGCCATATTTCACAGAGACAACTTAAGGTGGTGCTACTACACCGTCTGTTGTTAGTTCAGCCATATTTCACATTCCAGTTTGTGATCATAAATTTGTAACACTTGGATGCGTTTTCACAGATATAAACTGGTTCACGAACCAGAAATCAGAGTAGGTTCTTAAGTGTGAACCGTGGTTGAATAATAGCAAATAATACAGGAACATGCTCCGTTTGTGTTTCTCACAGAGAGAGGAGGACTGCTGAATTTAAAAATTGTATTACATATAAGAAAATTAAATAAGACCTAAAAACTAAAATGAACCAATACTTTCAGTATGAACAGATTTTCTCATTGTTAATTTATTTTTTTAAGTTCTAAAAAGTTAAAATGTTACAAGAAAGTTAGTTGCACTTACATTTAGATGTGATCAAGGGTAGAGCTTCATATCCAGGAAATGAAAGAAAATATGCAAATACCACATTCAAGCCTAAACAAATTTACTCTGCAGTGTTACAATGTGGTTGTCCTGCCACTTGCTTGCAAAGAACTGGCCACCTTCATAAAAGCTAAGCTTTCATCAAAATGTCCACAGCCTATTTTCTTCAAATCCATGTCACTTGCATTGATGGCTTGGCTTGCCTTGACCAAGGCAGTAGATGGTCTTTGTCATTTCAGTTTCATGTGATTTTCGCAATTTTCGCTCTTGTGATATAATGGATACCACTCTCAGGATTATGTTGCTTCTGGTACGGTAAGGCATTCAGTTGACGGTTGGACCTTAGAATGTTACTAATAAGGTCAAGAACAGAACTTGCAACAAGAGTTGCAACTTGAACAGTGGATCTCTTCATGACCTTGTAGTGCTCACTCACACCTGATTTTCATCCTATTGATAGAACACACCTGGCTTTTATTTCACCTAATTAAATTATTTGTGTTTTTTGTTTGGTTTTGTGCTTCAGAGTTTTTAGATTTTTTTTGTCAGATGTTTTTATGGAATACTAAGTAAAAAATATATATATATATATATTTTTAAACATATGCTCTTCAAGGATACCAATATTTACCAATCTTAACACCAATACCAATATTAATACCAATCTTTATTCATGACAGTATTCTTAGACAGGACTGTGAGTAAACCCAGTACCCTGGATGAGAAGTTAATCCACTCACAAATGGTTACAGGATTCTTACTTGTTGGTATGACAAAGGACAAGCTGTGCCAAAACAAAACGCAAAGCATGGGATTTCATTGTGGCACGAATACAGCACTGCCCTAGGCTAAATGCAAAGTAAAACAATAAAATGCAGTGGCATAGTGCCTGGGCGTAGCCACCGGTGGGCCTGGGCCTACTGTACTATTGCATTTTACTGTACCTATTGGACCAAGACTCACCCAGTTAGCTAAGGTTAATTGTCCGTGTGCAAGTGTGCATTCATGGACACACTCTCCTTCCTGACTGTTCTGCACAAACACACATTCTTGCGAGTGTGATTTAGAGCTGTACTGCAAGGGGACCTGATTAGGGTGTCCATGCATCCTGTATTTGGACACTAAAAACCGTGTTCTGTTTTCAGCCGATACTCAAGTGATGTGAGAATTAATCAAATCAATCAAATTTATTTGTATAGCGCTTTTTACAACTAATGATGTAAAAAAAGCACGAAGCAGCTTCACAGAATTCTGGTAAGTCAAAGTTTTGACATTAAATGTGAAAATGTAAAGAATGTAAAGATATAAAAATCCCCAGGTGAGCAAGCCAGTGGCAAGGAAAAACTCCCTCAGCTGAGGAAGGATCCTAGGGAGGAACCAAGGCTCACAACGAGTGACCTATCCTACTCTGGTCAATCTACTGGTAATAATAGTTAGGAGTCTGTGAAAACTTCAGTATGGGGCAGGTCCAAGGCACCTGATGGTGGCTGGTGTGTGGGCAGCTGGTCTGAAGCATGGAGGAGGAGCTCGACAGTTATCTATCAGTGTCCAGCCGGACAGGTGGGGGTCATTTACTCAGGAAAAAAGTAATGTGATGGAATTAGTTTTAATCATTTCGTGTTTGTAAAGCAGGGGCGGCACGGTGGTGCAGCAGGTAGTGTCGCAGTCACACAGCTCCAGGGGCCTGGAGGTTGTGGGTTCGATTCCCGCTCCGGGTGACTGTCTGTGAGGAGTTTGGTGTGTTCTCCGCGTGTCCGCGTGGGTTTCCTCCGGGTCCAAAAACACACGTTAGTAGGTGGATTGGCGACTCAAAAGTGTCCGTAGGTGTGAATGTGTGTGTGTCTGTGTTGCCCTGTGAAGGACTGGCACCCCCTCCAGGGTGTATTCCCGCCTTGCGCCCAATGATTCCAGGTAGGCTCTGGACCCACCGCGACCCTGAACTGGATAAGCGGTTACAGATAATGAATGAATGTTTGTAAAGCAGAGAATGTGAACATTTCCAGAGTGTGGTTAATGACTCTTGCAGATCTGACTATGACAGCTTTAACTAAAAGGTGTGGAACCAGAAGGACACACAGAGGCAGGAGCTTCTTGAAACAAACCTGAGTGATCGCGTGAAGCAGCAGACGACACCAGCGTCTCTGTAAGGGACGATAAGGGATGAGGGGTGCGGACTGACGGAGGGCGGACGCAAACGCTAAGAACACAGACTTTATTTAACAAAACTCAATGAAACAAACACAACAGGACTGGGGCATGAAACGAGCGTGAAACGAGCAAGAGACACGAGGAACACTACAAAGAACACTACGAACAACACGGCTTAAGGAACAAGGAACAACTCGAACGGAACAAGGTACAAGAACCTAGGAACAATGAACGACCCTAGGAAGTGAGGGAAGGGGACTTAAATACAATAACAAACAAGAAACACCTGAAACGGATAACAAGGGAAGAGACGAGGAGGCGGGGCATGAACATAAACAAAACAAAGCCATGTGCGGAGAAAACAGACCAGACAGGACGAGGGCGTGACAGTCTCAGTTTACTATAATTCCCTGTGTCCATGGACCCCCTGGATCTACCTCCTTTATCTATGGGGGAGCATTAACTACCAAAAGATAAACTAAACTAATGAGTTTTTAGCCTAGATTTGAAGATTGCAACTGTGTCTGAGTCCTGAATATTTTCTGGAAGATCATTCCAGAGTTGAGGGGTTTTATAAGAAAAGGTCTTCCCCCAGCTGAGGCCTTCTGAATTCTGGGAACTACAGGGTGGGCCATTTATATGGATACACCTTAATAAAATAGGAATGGTTGGTGATATTAATTTTGTTTGTGGCACATTAGTATATGGGAGGGGGGAAACTTTTCCAGATGGTTGGAGCTGAGCAAAAAAGCAAAGCTCTCGATTTACCGTTCAATCTACGTCCCAACCCTCACCTATGGTCACGAGCTTTGGGTAGTGACCGAAAGAACGAGATCGCGGGTACAAGCGGCTGAAATGAGTTTTCTCTGCAGGATGTGTGGACTCTCCATTAGAGACAGGGTTAGGAGCTCGGACATCCGGGAGAGACTCGGAGTGGAGCCGCTGCTCCTCCACGTCGAGAGGAGCCAGTTGAGGTGGTTCGGGCATCTGGTTTGGATGCCTCCTGGACACCTTCCTGGAGAGGTGTTCCAGGCATGTCCAATGGGGAGGAGGTCCCGGGGCAGACCAAGAACACACTGGAGAGACTATATGTCTCGACTGGCCTGGGAACGCCTCGGTATACCCCTGGAGGAGCTAGAGTCGGTGGCTGGGGAGAGGGAGGTCTGGGTTTCTTTGCTCCGACTGCTTCCGCCGCGACCCAGACCCGGATAAGCGGTGGATAATGGATGGATGGATGGATGG
Organism: Hoplias malabaricus; assembly: GCF_029633855.1. Lineage (NCBI taxonomy): Eukaryota > Metazoa > Chordata > Actinopteri > Characiformes > Erythrinidae > Hoplias > Hoplias malabaricus. The sequence goes on from NC_089808.1 coordinate 17,278,179, forward strand.
ATGGTCACCACCTATCTTGAAAGGTCCCCCCTCCCATATACTAATGTGCCACAAACAAGAAGTTAATAGCACTAACCATTCCCATTTTATTAAGGTATGTATTCATATAAATGGCCCACCAAGTCATCATAAAACAGTTGTTACAATGTTAATATCACTCGTATAATCAATATTGAAGATTACAAATAAGAAACCATTCAATAGAAAACACATGACATAAATTGTATCACTACAGCTCTTCAGCAATTATGCCTTCTGATGTGATGTTGATGACCTATTGTCCTAGTGTTTGGATCCCTGTAGCACTTCAGGAATCTCGAATAACCATCCACCCTTACAGTGATCTTCCCCCCCTTTTTATTCTGGAAGAAAGAAACAACAACCAGTATCTTTTGCAAAAATAACAGATGCAAATTGAAACATCATGTACAATTTAGTACTAGCAATATTAATACAGTAGTATATTTTTAGCTATAGTTTCTACTTCAACCTATAATTATAATAGATTACTAAATTATAACCATAACAAATTAATAGTATAATGTCATAATTGAATAGTAAATATATAATAGTGGATATTCAAAATGGATCTCTCTCCACCAGGTCGTTTTCCAAAATTTCTTCCTCATGAGTCAACCCTACTTAGTAATGGCATCTGTACTTGATCTCCAGGCATTACAACTACAACCCATTTCAAAATCATAGCCATAATCAGTTAACAACAGTGTACAAAAACAAAACATTATACACAATGCTAAAAGAGCTGCTCCAAAAACTTGGGCCAACATTGCTCCTAGTGGTCCTAATTTCTCCAATACCCAAGTATTCACAGACCATCCAGCTCCTTTCGATGGACCAAACGCCTCCCTTATATGCTTCAATGCTTCTATAACACTAGTCATATTATCAGAATGATCAGGAATCAAGATATAACAGGCATCCCCAGTTAGGTTCAAAGCCACACATAAAACTTGCTTAGCTAAAATGAAGTCCAGAGCCATGTCATGTTTTAACAATGTTAATCTATGACTTTGTGTATTTGACAAATACTGAAACCCTCTTGTAGTCTCATTAGCAAACCCTTGTGTAGTGTACGTAATATTATTTATATGATCTGCTAAAAATGTCACACCATACCATGGGAATAATCCTGTACTGATTCTCCAATGGTAGGCTTCCAAACTATGAAACTGAGCCATTTCCTTTTTCTTTCTTCTCCCAGAAATACCTTCAGAATTCCCTTTATCAGGTGCTTCACCATTTTGGAGAGAATAAACCTCATAAGGAAACTTTAATGTTGCCATGTAACAACAGCCTGTCCACCCATATGGTAGAAATAAGTATGCTTTATCTCCACAAACCCACCAAATATCCTTAAAATGTCCTATAGTCACATTATTATTATTATTATCGTTACACTTATATAGCGCCTTTCTAGATACCCAAGGACGCTTTACAATCTACACTGCTCAGAACACTCAATTCACACACACTGGCGAGAAGCGGCAGCCAAACGTGCACAGCGTACTCTCAACCAGAAACGACCGTCCACCTGGAGGACTGCATCGGGCACTAGGATTTCACCCAGGACAGAGCGCCAATCCATATCTGGGCACACACACATTCACTCACACATACACACTCATTAACCAGGACAGTTATTACAGAAGCCAATTCACCTACCCTCCATGTTTTTGGACTGTGGGAGGAAACCGGAGACCCCGGAGGAAACCCACGCAGACACGGGGAGAACATGGAAACTCCACCCAGATGGGACTTGAACCCAAGATCCCAGTGCTGGGAGGCGAACGTGCTAACCACCAAGCCACCGTACCGCCCATTTACAGGCAAAATGTCATACTGCACCATTAATGTTCTACTCTGTTTGCTATCTGGTACACAGTAAATTCACCAGTGTTAACACTATTAGTGTTAACACAGAGCGTGTTGAATAATTACACTAACAGTGTTAATTTAGCGCTAATAGTGTTGATTTAACACTGGTGAATTTACTGTGTATAGGAAAATTCACTTTAAACAAAGCATATTTAGGTTTAGGTTCTTTAACCTTATTCTTCATATAAGCACAATCAGATATTCCCATAAACATCCCAGATCCGTTGTGAGTGTCACTGGAACAAAAACAGTCTTTAGTCCCCACAGATTTTACTTCCATCGCATCAGGCAATGCTGTCAGTATATTTTCACGCTGATCTAGGAAATTCACATATGGCAGCTTCATCAACCAAGTACAATTTAATCTAGGTCTAAACAAATGCAATGATAAAGCCATTATTCTATATTCTGCAGAGTTTTGCTGATATAATAACCACGATAAAGCATAAGATTGACACATAGCATGCAGTGGTTCTGCTACTGTCTCTAAAATTGATGGCCATGTGCTTGGTGTTGGAACTTTCACCACACATGAACCAGTCAACTACTTACTTATTCTTATGGAGTGGATTATTTGCTGAAACCATAAATTTCTAGCTGCCCATGGGTCTGTGATTTGTAACACTGAAGAATCAAATCCATATGCTTTCCATTTTGCTTCTCTTTCCTGTAATGCATGGTAATGGTCAGTCATTTCTTCAGATGTCCAGTCAAAATCAAAAAACTCTTTCTGCCCTTCTAAAGTGATTTAATGAGTTGTTACTAAACCATTTGAATCAATGTCTTCCATTGGTTTTCTAGCTTCAAATGTCGCTTTACTAATATTCACTTCATGCTCTATATTTAACACTGGTCTCTGTGTTATGTTTACTTCCTTCTGCAATGGAAAGTATATTACTTCAGGAGTCTGGGTACGTATACAACATTAGGTGATCTTGTTATTCTTTCATTTACAATGGTTGTGATATATTCAGATGTACTAGAAGCAGAAGTTATCCTTGGCAGTGTAGTAATACTCATCTCCTTTAATGGCATATCTAAATTAGTAATCTGATTTGTTGCATTATTTCCTTTACTTATTAGAAAACATTTCCTGGAGGTGGTAAACAAGCATGCCCCCTATAAAAATATCAGAATTGGAGACAGATCTAATCCAAGGTTCAGTTGCGAGTTGTCGTCTTAACTCAACATGAGAAATAAAATATGGACTCTTGCAATCTCTGTGGCACGAATACAGCACTGCTCTCAGCTAAATGCAATTCCATGCTTTGCATTTGTATTGGAATGTTCACAGCACCAGAAAAATGGAATACAATACAGTTGTGCTGATTGAATTTTTAGGTGGTTTGTGTTCAATTCGGACACAAATTCAGCATTTTATTATTTATAGCGTTTTTCTGGCTGGGCCACCTGAGAACATTCACAGAGTTGTCCCGAAACCACTCGTTTGTTATCTTGGCTGTGTGCTTTGGGTCACTGTCCTGTTGAAACGTGACCCTAGGTCCACAGGGCTCTAGAACAGGTTTTTTTAAGGATGTCTCTGTACACTGCTGCATTTAGCTTTCCCTTGACCCTGACTAGTCTCCCAGTTCTGCTGCTTAAAAACACACCCACAGCATGATGCTGCCACCACCACAATTCACTGTAGGGATGGTATTGGTCAGCTGCTGAACATTGTCTGGTTTCCACTAGACATGACGCTTGGTATTCAGGCCAAAGAATTCAATATTTGTTTCATCGGACCAGATAATTGTTTCTCATAATCCAGGTCCTTAATGTGCCTTTTTGGCAAACTTCAATCAGGCTTCCATCTGTATACAGGCCTATTTGGTGGAGGGCTGCAGAAATGGTTCTCCTTCTAGAGGTTTCTGCTCTTTATTCAGAGCAACTCTGAAGCTGTCAGAGTGACCTTCAGGTCACACCTGTCTCTGTGGAGGCCTCGCTTCCTCCCTCACTTAACACTGCATTGTCACTTGAGTCTGTGGATTGCTCTGGGGACTTCAATTCCTGTGGTTCAGCGGGGAGTCACATGACTCCATCAACCAATGTGAACTCTTTTGTGCACTCCAGGTTTTGAGTTTTGATACACAAAATTGATTTACATTTGTTCATCATTACTCAGTTAGTACTTTAACATAGGCTTTGCTATTGCCTATTTGCAAAATATTGTTAATTCTACTGTTGCATACTGGGCGTTATCTTGTTCGTAAAGCTTATCCGGTGTATGACCCATTCTTTGTTTGTTTCTCCTGACTTTGTCCTTTGTCCTGGATTCAAATCACTAGTGTTTTGATCTTTTGTTCTTCTTACCTCATCCTGTTTGTGTACTATTCTCTGGAGTATCCTCTCCTTTTTGGACTTGTGGGTTCGAGTCCTGCTCTGGATGACTGTCTGTGAGGAGTTTGGTGTGTTCTCCCCAGCTATGCTGCTGCTGGCACGTTACCCATTCATCCTGCAGTAAGGGATCTAAAGTCAGAGTCGAGGGAGGACTGACTCTTCCTAAGTTACCCGGGGCTGCTAGCAGTGGATCTCGCTCTCTGTCCCTTAATAAAACCTGGAGACACACCTCTAGCTGGTCCACCTTATCCATCAGAGAGCTAACTAGTATATTGAGGATATTGGTTTTGACATGCCAAATTAATAAGAATGCTCCTTTATTTAAAAAGCTGCTAAAATTTTACATTTTGAATCGAAACATTTTCATTTGTCTCACAACCTGCGCACATTTCTTTCACTTTAGAAACAGGGGAGTAGGGATACAGAGTTGAAGAATGTAAGTAGTTCCACTCCCAAAGAAGCAAATGAAGATGCAAGAAGGAAGTCTAGCTCTGCCAGGTATTACATTTTTACTATAGAGTAATGTGACTTGTCATTCAATTTTTGTCTGTAAAATCCATCTGTAAAAAGTGGAATAGGGTTTTTGAGGTTTGAATTCATTCAAAGCATTGCTTATGTTAGGTGTCCTGCTGAGTCACATCACAACATTTATGAAGCAAACAACAGCATTAAGGAAGAATGCAAAGCAAACACAAAAGAAAAAAAAACGCTGCAAGCGTAAAATTAAAAAGGCAAACACAAAAGAAATATTTTTCAGTCACGCCATCTACACTGAGATTTTTCTGTGCATGTCTACATCAAGGTATATGGTAGAACATGTAAGAGCAAGAGGAGAGAATCTCGGAAAGCCACAGACACTGAAAGTCTAAGAACTTGATTCTAAGACATAGTTCCACCCAATTCAATATGTTTAATAACAAAAACAGATCTGACTGGCTAAAAGAACATCTTATAACCTTTAAACAGGTCAGAAAAAGTCCATAAAATGGATGAAATTCACAGGCTCCCTGTCATAAATTAAAAATCAAACTGTTGCCAGAAATCTCCACTGTAATTTTGAAGAACATGTCCTGAAGTACACAGGGTATAATTTTTGTGGTTTTTACTGTAGGAGTTAGCAGTAATGGTGTGGAAAAAATCATTCAAAATTCCCTAAAAGGGTTCATTCAAACTGATACCAGACCACTCCACTGCAGTCTTGAAGAACGTCTTCTGAGGTACACAGGGTATAATATTCATATATTTTTACTGTAGGAGTTTGGAGTAATATTATTTAAAAATGAATAAAAATGAAAATTCAATTCCATATATCACAGAATTTTGAATGCTGTTAAATGGTTAAATGAAACTAGTACCAGACCACTTCACTTCTGCCTTAATGAACATGTTCTCAGATACACAGTGTGTAGTTTTTGCTGTATAAGGTGAACATAAAAAAAAAAAAAAAAACATTTGGTTTTCAAAAAAGAGGACACATGGGGCAGGTTGGCAGCATGGGCCTAGGCCCAAAAAGTGAAAAAAAAAACTCTTCATGACAGACACTGCAGAGTTTACCTATTACATGTGTTTTTTAAACTTTACTAAAAGCAAACACCATATTTTATCAACCAGAAATAATATAGATAAATGTGATAAATGATCAAAGCATCGCTGGGATCCACACATTTATGTAAAAGTACTTTTAACATTTACATTTAATATTTTATAAGGTCTGGTTGATAAAATGTGTTGTATGTGATATCATTTAGTCTCACACTTGTTCTGGCTTTAATAATCCAGAGATTTGTTTTTGTGTAAAGTTATTGTGTTTTTACTCAAACACTAGGTAAGATTTGGGGGAATTTGTATGCTCCTGGGGCACACCTAGTGCAATTAACTTTTACAGCACTTTACTGAAATTGATAGGGAGGGTAGGAAAGTGTGGTTTCCTATTCTCCTCCAAAAGTTTCATAGTGCAGTTTCTGCCATGCTGAGCCAAAATTTGCAATGGCAGTTGCAGAGAATAGTTTGAGATTTTTCTGCAATTCTGAGACTGTTTTTGTTTCTTAAACAGGCTACGGTTTAGATTTTTTACTTTTTGTCCGGTACTTGTTTTTGTCCTTTTGACATGTGCTGGACTGATATTTGGGTTTTGGAATATTTCTTCTGGTTTTGAACTTGATTTACATATTGTCCTTAATAAATCTCCAACTGACATTGGTGAGTGATGTGTGACATCTACAGAGCCGTAAACTGTGTTTATGGATAAATAGTAGTTATTGATGACTCAAATACAGCCAAATACTGAATGGTACAAATCATTTTGTTAATTCATACTGGTTCTAAGAACTGAAAGTGATTACTTACAGTCTCAAATTCACAAAAGAAAAAAACAAACAAAAGTCTGCTGTCACATCCTGGTCCAGTCCTGTCTGTTTACCCCACCAAGTGCTCATATAGCACATGGCCCTGTTTGTTGTTGTTCCTGTCTCTGCCCTGGTTCCGCACTAGCCCCACCTTAGTCCTGCCTCTGTCTCGTTAATGTCTCCAGGTGTTCCTCGTTTGTTTTGTCTTTATGTGCCGGGGTCGGCTCCAGGCTACGTGAGTGGTGGGGGCACCACACCCCGGACACCCAAGGCTAACACTGTGCACAACCACGGTATTCAATACATCGACTATGCCACCCCTATATTATGGGAAAGGGGACCCCTTGCTAGGCTACTCAACCGAATGAGTGTGGGGGCCAGACAATAACACACATGTATCAATCAGAATGCCAAGTCTTAATACAAATTTTATTTCAATTAATTACAAAAATGCACTAAATGCTGTAGATACTCTCTTTAAGCTGAGATTATTTATATATATATATATATATATATATATATATATATATATATATATATATAGAGAGAGAGAGAGAGAGAGAGAGAGAGAGAGAGAGAGAGAGAGAGAGAGAGAGAGAGATAACAAGTAACATATCACAGACCAACAGAATAAGTGGCCAAGGAAGTGCCCAACCCATGGAGCCCTTTGATTTGCACACTAGTCATGCAGTCAATAACACTAACACGCAAAACCAATATCAAACCACGGTCATCAAAAGCAAGATGACAGCACCACAGTAAACCACCTCGAAAAGAGAGCACAACCAGAGCACCTAGGGTGACCCACCCCTTAACCACAAAACAAAGAAAGAAAACTAAAAACAACAAGAAGCACCTTCCTGGGTGCAACTACATAAAAACGGCATATGATATGTTATTACAAAACGTTATAGCTAGCAGCATTAAGGCCTAAACCCCAAAACAGTAATAATAAAACCTTTTAATTTGTAAAATGATAACCAGTGGCTCAGCTAATACAATGTCCACGCATGTAAAAAAAAAACATAATACACAGGGGACAGAAAAACAGTGGCCCGTGGCACTTCTGGCTGCAGCCCCACTCTATAAAAGAAATCACAAAATATAATTCAGTATACTAAAATACACAATCACAAACATAGCCAACAGTGTCAGTACGTCACCTTAAGCATATGGCCCACACCCATACATAGAGTGCTTGTGACTTGTGCCCATATCTTTATACACAATATCACCATTTCAATTTTATATATACATACACTAATAATAATAATAATAATAAAGCATATCAATAAATCCACACGTTCATGCATGTAAACCCATATGCCATCACCATGGTACCCCAATATTAAGTGACATACCCGAGTAAAAGACACTGCTGTTGTCAATATGATTGATATACCAACGTTCTGTAGACACAAAATGTATCAGTAGGCGGCAGTCAAGCAACACGAATGCCCTCCGACCTGCATGATACATAGACACTGATAAAACACAGACGAACAACAACAGTAGGGAGCACAAGAAACCTAAGTGACATACAAGCGGCATTAGCCCAGCACCAGTTAGCCGCTGCTAATGTCACTGCACACCAACCTGAACCAAAGTAGTCACATTCACCCACAGCTAAGAAACTCTCACCGGATAGACCCCATTTCCCAACAGCTGCATTCAGCGCGAGCAGTAATAGCCAGCGACCTACCGTTGATTCAGCTACCTGCACTTCTCTGTTTCTCAAGTGATTCGCTCCAGCCACCAGCACACGTACACTGACCAAGTTCTCCTAGTAGCGGCCGCAACGCACCAGACAACTCCTGCCGTCCCATCGTTTGAACAAAGTGGAAGTAAACTAACCTAGGTGTGCTCCCTTTTATCTTCCCCTGGGGATCACATGCTCCCTACCTGGGTTCCACCCACTCTACAGTGGGTGTGTTCCTATAAGACCTCTGCTGGTCTTTAAAAGCTGCAAGAGTCCATGTTATCCTATACAGAATTATTAGGCATTTAGCCATACCACATTATATAGTCCCTTTGTTTCAGTGCTCCCTTGTCTGGTGTTGTGTGTGTAGATATGTGTTTCACAGTCTCTCTGTTCTCACATATCTACCCCGGTTCATGGCTCTTCCCTGTCCGTCCTTGTTAAGCTCTGTTTAGTTAGTTTTGTCTTTACTACCCGTGTTTATTTTGATTCTGTCTGTGTTAAATAAAATTCCTTGCGTTTACGTCCGTCTCCTCGTCCTCCCTGCGCAGCCGTTACAGAACACCAGACTCATTTTACTATGGACGTAGTGAGGGATCAGTTTGCTCAGTGTGCGATTAGGTGTGCTCCTTTTGGTTCGGGTCCTGACACTCCAGCGGGGTATGTAGTGGAGGCTAAGGTGTCCTCCACATCCCGCAAACAACGGAGTTGGCAGAAGCAGCATGCTGGAGTCTCCCCCTTGCAAATTTTGGGGGGGCGTTGAGGGTTGGTATTGTTAGCCTCAAGCCTCAGGGCAAATGAGCTGAGGCTAACAGGGGCGCATTTTGTGACGATCCTTGTTCAGGTGACATCTGGGATTTCCTCATGAATGCGCCCATTGGACCTCTCGAACCCTCAACAGCTCCAGCACGTGCCTTGCGAGCAGCCCAAGTCCACATCTCCAAGGATGTCTCTGCATGAAAGCGGCGCCTCCAGCCGCTCCTGTCCCCGTGAAAGCGGCGCTTCCAGCTGCTCCTGTCCCCGTGAAAGCGGCGCTTCCAGCCGCTCCTGTCCCCGTGAGAGCGGCGCCTCCAGCCGCTCCTGTCCCCTTGAGAGCGGCGCCTCCAGCCGCTCCTGTCCCCGTGAAAGCGGCGCCTCCAGCCGCTCCTGTCCCTGTGAAAGCGGCGCCTCCAGCCGCTCCTGTCCCCGTGAAAGCGGCGCCTCCAGCCGCTCATGTCCCCGTGGAAGCGGCGCCTCCAACCGCTCCTGTCCCCGTGAAAGCGGCGCCTCCAGCCGCTCCTGTCCCCATGAAAGCGGCGCCTCCAGCCGCTCCTGTCCCCGTGAAAGCGGCGCTTCCAGCCGCTCCTGTCCCAGCAAGGGCGGCTTCCTCAGTCGCTCCTTTCCCAGCAGCTACGGCAACTTCAGTTTGTGTCCCGAAATTGGCCCAGCGGACTTCCAGGCCGATTCCCAGAATTGTGCCCAGGCTGGTCCCTCGGACTTCCCCACAGACTTTTGCCAGTCCTGGGCACCCCCCAGTTGTCTTGGTTCAAGTGTCTGTCCCTGTCCTGGTTCCTATTTCTGTCCTTGTCCCAGTACCTGTGTCTGCCTTTGTCTCTGTTCCGGTCCCTGTCACCATGTTTATGTCTGTCCCTGTCTTGTTTTCCATGCTCCCTCCTGTGCCAGCTTCTGGGGGGTCTAGGTTACGCGCCCCGGGAGTTGCGCGTTCAGGAGGGGGCATCTGTCACATCCTGGTCCAGTCCTGTCTGTTTACCCCACCAAGTGCTCATGTAGTACATGTTCATGTCTCCGCCCTGGTGCAGACTTAAAGGCCAGAGAACTCTACTGCAGACTTAAATAACTTTATGTGGAATATATTTAAGTGTTTTTACTGTATGAATTTAGAGGATTAATAATTCAAAATCATTGAAAATTACTATTCAATCCATATACACATGTTAGAATGTTGAATGCCATAGAAGAGTTAAATCAAATTGGTACCAGAGCCCTCAAATGCATTCTTGAGGAATATATTCTCCAGTGCATAGGTGATCATTTCCATGAGTTTTTGCTGTGGCAGTTTAGAGTAATGTCATGTCAAATCATCAAAAATTATTAATGTGGTCTGGTAATAGTTTGATTTAATCCTTTAATGGTATTCAAAATGCTATCATATATGGAATTGCGTGACATTTATATGAATTTTTAAGTGCCAGCAAAACAATTAGACCCTGTGTACTTCAAGAAATGTTCTTCAATGTTTTAACAGTTTTGTAACTTTGTAATTTGACTAAAACATTTGTCTTTTGTGTGTGTTACATTCTTTCTTAATGTTGTGTTTTCAGCTTTTGTTTTCTTTTTGTGACTCAGCAGGCCATTGTACTTATGTTTATCTTAACTAAAATATGCTTGGGAACAGCTGTTAAGTTGGAGGTGTACAAGTATAGGTGATTGTTCCAATAACTGGGATGAGACATTTGCCTCCTTCCAGTGGCAAAGCATAGCCTAACAGGCAGTCTAGCCTCTAATATTTCTAATCTAATCAAAGTTTAGTTTTTATTTTTGTTTGTTTTTTTCCCGCTATTTTCAAAGATCAGACCTCGGACATAAACTTGTGGAGTCAACTCCTGCATTGTTGTCTGATAACAGCACTGACTTCAGGTAACTCCATGTGACTGCTTTGCTTCAGTGCAGTGAACTAACAAACAAAACATCAGTGTACACCAGTCAACCATAACATTATGACCACCTCCTTGTTTCTACACTCACTATCCATTCTCTCAGCTACACTGACCATACAGAAATACATTGTAGTTCTAGAATTACAGACTGTAGTCCACTCTACATATTTGTGACCAGATTCTCTCTGTTCTTCAATGGTCAGGACCTCCACAGGATCATGACAGGGCATGCATTATTTGGATGGTGGATCCTTCTCAGTGCTGCATTGACACTGATGTGGTGGTAGTTTGTTAGTGTGTGTTATTCTGGTATGAGTGGATCAGACACAACAGTGCTGCTGGATATCTTAAAAACTGTGTCCACTCACTGCCCATTCTGTTAGAAACACCTATTGGTCCACATTGCACATGTAAAAGCAGAGACAGTAGCTCATCTGTTGCTACACAGTTTGTGTTGCTCATCCTCTAGTCTTTCATCAGTAGTCAATAGACTCACATTGCATATGACACGGTTATTTTTGGCCGATGAACTATTCTTAGTCCATCAGTGACACTGAGGAACAAGACCAGTAGTATTGATCCACTCATACAATCACATCACACAATAACACACCAGCAGTGTCAATGCAGATCTAAGAATGATCTACCACCCAGCCCGTACCTGCTGTCTGATCATTTTTGGGGGTCTACACTATTAAAGAACACGTTGAATCTGGTCAAACAACATATGTTGAGAAATGAGTGGACTGCAATCTGTAATTGTAGAACTACAGTGTGATCCTGTATGGACAGTGGGGCTGAATGGATAGTGAGTGTAGAAACAAGAGAGTTGGTGTATATCAGCACCTAACTTAGCAATTTAACTACAAAGTTAAGATATCACATTTAATTATGTAGATTCATTATCATAAAATATACACATATACTATATAGATATAGGTATAGAATTAAACGAGTTGTAATTTTATTCAACAAGTAAGAATAATTTGTTAATCATTGCATTCGATTTGAGTGCCATCAAGGAAAAGCACAGCAAAAGCATGTGTGAGTTTTTGTTTAGATGATTTAAAGATGTAAAAACTGTGATTATAAGAATGGCAAACATCATCATCATCATCATCATCATCATTTTCTTCTCCGCTTCTCCATTTCAGGGTCGCGGTGGATGGCAAACATGAATGTGGCATATTTATGTTTTATTATTCTTAAATAAAATGATAATTTTCATTTAATACTATGTATTATTTGCTATAAAAAGAGCAGGAGAATTAATTTTAATAACTTATTTACATTACAAAAAATGCATGAAAACATATTTCTACACCTAATATATTATGCCTTTTAACATGAAGATTAACATAGCTTTTGTATAATCAGGTATTCATCTGAAGAACTCTACAGTGCTAAGCTGTCCTCTCTGCAGGCTGAGTGTTGTAAGTACAGAGCTCTGTATCAGGCAGCTGATGTGGAAAGAGACAGACTACTTCAGCTGGTCATTCTGCAGCAGACGAGGTACACCCCTCATGCCACTACTCATTTCTCATCCTTAACTGAATTTCTTAACTATGGACTTTAATGCATAATCCCATTTCAGATGAGTACTATACCTCATATTTAAAACATGCCTTTTTGAAACCTGTTTAAAATGTACATATTGGATTGTTGCGAAAAAATACATATTAACTACACTTGTCTCACACATCTGAAGGGAAGAGGAGCTAAAGCAAAAGTACACAGAAACGGAACAGAAGTTTTGGGAAGAACGGCGACGCTCTGTAATCCTGGAACAGCAGCTAGAGAGGACCAAACTGGAAACAGAGAGAGGATCCAGCCTAAGAGTTAACTGCAGCAGGACAGGTAGCGGCACCTTACTGCAAAATAGGTCTCTACAGGACAAATAAATCAAATCAAATCAAATTAATTCAAAGGGGCAACACGGTGGTGCAGCAGGTCACTGTCACACAGCTCCAGGATCCTGGGGTTGTGGGTTCGAGTCCTGCTCTGGGTGACTGTCTGTGAGGAATTTGATGTGTCGTGTCCGTGTGGGTTTCTCCTGGATTCTTAGGTTTCCTCCCACAGTCCAATAACACACGTTGGTGGATTGGTTACTCAAAAGTGTCTGTAGGTGTGAGTGTGTGTTGCCCTGTGAAGGACTGGTACCCCCTCCAGGGTGTGTTCCTGCCTTGCGCATAGTGATTTCAGGTACACTCAGGACCGACCCTGAACTTGAAAAGTGTCTATGATAAAAGACTATGAATAAAATTAAAAAAACCTTTTTGCCAGACCACTTACCAGGCTGGCCTAGAAGAGGCATTTTTGCTTACTGACTGATGCCTAATGTTGAAACATGCATGCGCAAGTAGGAACGGTTTGTTCATCCATATAGATCATTTTTTTGTTTGTAAACAGAAATGACGTGTTTGGTAGGTGGAACTTAATTGGTGGCAGAAAGTCACAGTGAACATAGCGGTGTCAAGTGCCGGAAAATGGGAATATGGTTAATCCGGATGCTTTTTCCAGTTATTTTATTAGCTTACGGGTAAAAGAGAGGTTGTCGTACACTAATAAGCTAACTCTTAGTAATGGGGAGAGGTTTCCTGACCGTACTCACTGTAAGTGGGTAAAGGAACCAACTAAATGGCCAAAATTACAGTGGCCTTTTTGACAGTGACATCTTCATCTAGCTTGTGGAAAAACCCAGGGTGTATACAAAAGAAACACTCAAGGCATAATAAAATCTCTCGATGCGTACAATGTACAAGATTTGACAGATGCTTTTTGTGTTTTACAGACTGACATACTGCCTATGGTATTTACCATTATGAAATAGTTGAGAATGCCAGCTTTCTGGTTGCTGCATTCACTGCATTTGTTGTTAATATGTACATCATTAATTTTGCATTTGTGTGTGATAAACAGTGGAGAAAAACTTTGCCTATGAAATGTGCACTACAGAGGTGAGAATTTTATATGCTTTCATCAGTCCAGTCTGTCCATTTAATAGCTTGTAACCATAAACGTTTGCGTTTTGCCTCAAAGGGCGTTTTTGATGATGGTATCCTATGGAAATGAAGATAATTTGCTTTTCCATTCGTATTCTGGCATCCAACAGTACAACATGACATATTTTGTGCCTGTTTTGTGTATCTCTGGTCTATGCGTGCAGCTGACAGTGACGTAATTGTGGCATCAATTCCAAATTGGTCTATTTCACAGAGTGAATTTAAGGTGGCGCTACTACACTGTTGTTAGTTCACATTCCATATTTAGTTCACAACCATATTTCACATTCCAATTTGTGAACTAAATTTGGAACCATTCGGCGGTGACCAAACTTCCTCATTTCCCTGGACAAGTACTCTTTTTGGGACCTAAAAAATGCAGCCAGCCGGGATTCTAAATTTCTAAATTGCCATCAAAAACAAATTTTGTTGTCTGCAAGCTTTCCCCCAATCACATTCCTTGCTGTATTCCCTAAATCCTGTTGAAAGGTGATTCACAGGTGATGAAAGGTGACACACTCGTGCCGCTTCAGCGCAGTCCACCGTCCATATATATATATACAGGGGTTAGACAATGAAACTGAAACACCTGTCATTTTAGTGTGGGAGGTTTCATGGCTAAATTGGACCAGCCTGGTGGCCAATCTTCATTAATTGCACATTGCACCAGTAACACCATATGCATCCAATGGTTCAAACATTGTATCCTGAAGGCGGTGCCATGTATCAGGATGACAATGCACCAATACACACAGCAAGACTGGTGAAAGATTGGTTTGATGAACATGTGAAGTTGAACATGTCCCATGGCTGCACAGTCACCAGATCTAAATATTATTGAGCCACTTTGGGGTGTTTTGGAGGAGCGAGTCAGGAAACATTTTCCTCCACCAGCATCACATAGTGACCTGGCCACTATCCTGCAAGAACAATAGCTTAAAATCCCTCTGACCACTGTGCAGGACTTGTATATGTCATTCCCAAGACGAATTGACGCTGTATTGGCTGCAAAGGGAGGCCCTACACCATACTAATAAATTATTGTGTGGGAGCACCAGTCCTTCACAGGGCAACACTTGACATTCATACCTACAGACACTTTTGAGTCACCAATCCACCTACTAACGTGTGTTTTTGGACCCGGAGGAAACCCATGCGGACACGGGGAGAACACACCAACTCCTCACAGACAGTCACCCGGAGCAGGAATCGAAACCACAACCTCCAGGTCCCTGGAGCTGCGTGACTGCGACACTACCTGCTGTGCCACCGTGCCGCCCCTCTATATATATATATATATATATATGATTTATATTATTTATAAATATGATTTATAACAACATAAATACACAGACGTCAATTAGTTACATCACTGTTTTATCAGTCAGACCCTAATAGAAATGTCAGTAATAAATATCTAGTTCCCTGTGATGCCCTGTTCCTTTATCAAGTGTAGATTACTGGGTTGAGAACATGTTAAGGGGCTTGGTTTTAGAAATGTTCAAAAACATAAATTTTAAAACATTATCTTATGGGCGGCACGGTGGCACAGCAGGTAGTGTCACAGTCACACAGCTCCAGGTTGTGGGTTCGATTCCCGCTCTGGGTGACTGCCTGTGAGGAGTTGGTGTGTTCTCCCTGTGTCCACGTGGGTTTCTTCCGGGTGCTCTGAAAAAAATATGTCTTTGTTTTGTGGATGAGAAAACACACTCTACATACTGTAGTGCAGTGGTTCTTTTTCTGCTGTGCCCCCCTTTTTGCAGATGAGAATTTTTTTGTGCTCCCTATTGACACCCTCCCACCCTCCTGCACATTTGCTCTGCAAAAATGACACATTTAATCCTCTCATCTCTTAAGTGACTGGTTTGAGCTTGCTTTGAGATATGCCTCACTATATTTTCTTGTATTCCCTTTGGAAGTTTTGGAAGAGAAAATGCATCATCTACTTCATGTTTAGCTCTTACAAACTTGTCCATCTTTTGCTAGAAGTGCTCAAATGTTTGTTGATCATTTGCCTTGCTGCGCCCCCCTGCAATAGCCCCTGACTTTGGAAACCACTGCTCTAGTGTGAGCTGGATATAAGTACAGGGTGGGCAATTTATATTGATACACCTTAATAAAATGGGAATGGTTGGTGATATTAACTTCCTGTTTGTGGCATATTAGTATATGGGAGGGGGAAAACTTTTCAAGTTGGCCATTTTGGATCCAACTTTAGTTTTTTCAATGGGAAGAGGGTCACGTGACACATCAAACTTATAGGGAATTTCACTAGAAAAGAGATGGGTTTTAACGTAACATTATTCTTTCATGAGTTATTTACAAGTTTCTGATCACTTATAAAATGTGTTCAAAGTGCTGCCCATTGTGTTGCATTGTTAATGCAACCCTCTTCTCCCACTCTTCACACACTGATAGCAACACCGCAGGAGAAATGCTAGCACAGGCTTACAGTATCCATAGTTTCATGTGCTGCACATCTCGTATCTTCAGCACAGACAATTGCCTTCAGATGACCCCAAAGATAAATGTCTGTAGAATAGCACTGATAGTTTATTTTTTAAAATGAGTATAGTGGATATGATGAATGTGTATTCATTTCTAATAAGAAATTTTTACTTTCTGAAGATGTGATTTTAAATACCCAAGCTTTTGCTAGTTTTCAGAGACATCTCTAACCAAGATCGTAAGGTGAGATAAACCTCCAGAGCAGGCCCATAAAACCCCCTCCAAAGACCCTTTTTTATGACTTAAGGACCCCCAGGGTCAAGAAAAGAATGCAGAGAGACACAGAGACTCAATCTTGATTGAAACCCACAATGCCTTCTTTAAAGGACACCTTTTTAAAGACTGTTAACTCTAAAAGACTCAAACATGCCAAAGTTCTTACATCGAAAACAAGTTGTATATGGGCACAACTGTTTGAAATTAATCCCGTTTTGACAATCAAAATAGGTGGAATTAATTTACATGTGTTTAAAGTCATTTTTGTTTATATGAATTTATGTAGGACCAAGGTAGTCACATACTATGTGTTTAGTTGGTTAATAATTATATAGAACATGTTTTTTTTTTTCTTAATTATATTACTTTGTGTTAACATATAATCTTTTATATTGCAAAGAATTCACTCAGGGTTGGTCAAGTCTTTGTCTTATCAAGTGTCATAAATTCTATGTGATGCCATTCCCAAGGTACAGGAAACAGCCAATCAGGAGCAAGAAAGGCTCCAATTCTCCCTCATTGAGGACGAATCAGGTATTCGGGGCGGGTTTTCTAAACTCTAGTTAAAAACCTGTGGCGCCAAATGACACAAGCTTTGTAAGGTTTTTCAAGCTTTCTGCCCCTTTTTCTCAACTGTTCGACTCTTCACTTCAAGGCTCCAGATACTTGGGGCGTTATCCCTTTTAGCCTTTTTCATGGCTAAAAGAGTAAAATGACCTGAGTTTTGGAAATGACTCTGCAGGCGTCAGACTCATGGCTTTCTTAAACAGTCTTTGGCCTTTAAAGCGTGGTCCAGATAGAAACTACAGATTAAGATGAGCTATAGTTTAACCCTAGCAGAAATTTCAACGCCACACCCAGAGCATGAAGGCAACCTTAGACCTCTAACCCTCCAAACGACGACAACGCCACAAAGAGGACGGCTGCACGCACCCTCAGAATGATCTTCTGAGATGAGGCCCCAGGAGAGACCTGCATGGATGTGTCTCTCTCTCACAAGGCAGCAGATTAGCGACGACGAAGAATCCCCACAGAGACCTTCAGAACACCACCAGCTCCGATGGCTGCGTCCGAAAGCCTCGGGAGAAAATGAACGCCCGCAGTTGCAACCTACAAGGCCTGCGTCTGCAATTCTCCAGGAAGTCACCATCTCCGGAAGGCACCGTCAGCAACATGCTCCCCGTTCATCTCCGGATACGTAAGGTCACATGGTTTCATGTCTCTCATGGCTCATGGGTTGGTACTGAAAGTTTGCTGGGATAAACAATAGCCTTTCTTAGAACTTAGGACAATAATTATCATAGAGAAATTCCCTCATATATTAATCTCCCTGTTCCCTCATATATCTCTCTAATCCATTTTATTATATGAATGTCTAATCAATATTCATTATTTGATATTATTATTAATAAACCAGTTGTGTGATAAAACCAATCCTTGGTTATTTGTTTGTGTGTGCACCTTTCTTGTATGGAATTATAACTTCTAGTTCAGATTCCATTTCAGAGTCAAGAACCCACGGCGGATCAATGAGCATAATTCATTAATAATAGTTAATTCTAGCTAATTCTGCTGTATAATATGTGAAGATGACCTACTTGTCTAAGCTAAAATTAAAACAGGTAAAGACACTACATATTAGTTAATGGCTCCCAAACATGGAGCTTAGCAAAATGAATTAAATAATTAATTATTAATAAAATAATAATTAAGTAACTACAGACTTGTTTTTAAAGCCTTTTCACATCCTTCCCATCACTTCATATTAAACACATTTGCAACACATGTTGCATGATGCCATGAGTGGATCAGGCACAGCAGTGCTGCTAGAGTTTTTAACCACTGTGAATACTCACTGGTTACTCTATTTAACACACACATAATTTATGTCATAATCTTCCAGTCAGTGTTTGAGACTAAATCTCAGACTAAAAAACCTATTTATTTAATTGAGTTTTGTGTAAATATATTCCTCTTTTATAAAATATGTAGTGTTCTCCCCGTGTATGTGTGTGTTTCCACCGGGTGCTCCGAGTTCCTCCCATGGTCCAAAAACACACGTTGGTAAGGGGATTGGCAACTTAAACGTGTCCAAAGGTGTGAGTGAATGTGTGTGTGTCGCCCTGTCAAGGACAGCCCCTCCAGGGTGTGTTGACAGTGGGGAAGGAGAGGGGTGCTGATATCTCAAAAAGCCCTCATATGTGTGCTTCCTTTCTGGTTTTCCATTTTGGGTTAAAATGTTCTAACTAGACATGACTGAGCTACAATTTGCACTCCTTCTTATTGTGCCTTGTCACCTTGAAAAAAAATCTCACACACTAGAGTATGTGTATGTTTCTGTGCTAACAAATGACCTGTTCTGGCTCACCTGATGCTGGAGAAAAATTGTCTGGAAATAATGTGTGTGATAGTGGAAGTGGGAGAGAATTTTCTTTGTTTTTTTTTTTGTTTTTTTAATTTCACTTAAGTTTATTTGTGTTGTATTTTATTATAAATACTTCATTATTATTATACATTACCCAAAAATTAAATCTGAGAATGAACTCATTAACAGTATCTGTGTTCTGTATAAATATGTAATATTTTTACGCCTGTAAAAGAAATTGTATTGTGAGGCAATGCATATTATAAAAGAGGGATTTTTTTTTCCCCACAGGTGCATCATATGGTAGCTTGAGTCTACTTGAGAAACAGGAGGGTCTGTCCCCAAGAAAATCTACAGAGCTAACACGAGATGCCCAGCTTTGCGAACTTGGCACACAGTAAGTCTGTATTTTATTTATCCTGCCTTTACACTTCTGTAATCTGCACACCTACATGCATAACGTAAACATGCATTTATTGGTCATTGAACAACATACATTGAAATGTGTCTTCCACATTTAACCCAGTGAATACAATCACATACTAGTGCACTAGTGGCACACCAGACAGCAGGCAGCCATCCAGTCGCAAGCATGCTTCTCTAACTATTAGGCCATGAGTACCACACTTCCATGTTTTACGAGGACTGTTGATGTTTTTTCAAGCTACAGAATCACAAAATCATCATGGGTCACATAAACATATTTACTTTTATTTGCTGCAAATCTGGTGGGAAAAAGGGGGAAAAACCCAGAAAACTATTATTTAAATCCAGGGTATCTTGCTACACTGCTCTAGTATATTCATCAAAGCAAAATAATTTTTGTCTCTCTTCAGGCTTGCTGTCCAGCAGGAGGAGCTGGAGGCTTTGAGGACATCTTTAAAAAATGCTCTTCAAGCCAAAGAGGAGGACTTGCATCTCTACAGCACCATGATAACAGAAGTAAAACATGTTTTCTTACAAGCCCTAAAGCAGCACAAACAAGGCTCAAAGCAGGGGACCTAGCATTGGGCACAAACCATCACTGCAGGAATATTTCAACCTCAAAATCCTTACTTCCACTCTCCAGTTCATGAACCTTAGAGACTTTGACAATGGTCCTTTGGTATAGT
This sequence comes from Hoplias malabaricus, assembly GCF_029633855.1. Taxonomy (NCBI): domain Eukaryota; kingdom Metazoa; phylum Chordata; class Actinopteri; order Characiformes; family Erythrinidae; genus Hoplias; species Hoplias malabaricus. Next base: position 17,298,316 of record NC_089808.1, read on the forward strand.
AATCAGATTTATGAAAATGTCTGAAGAAATAAAAATCTTTTCAAATCTTGCACCTGCCTTACAGTGTACAAGAATATATTTGTAATGCAATATCTATGATATGTGTAACAAAATCCACAGCAATGGTAAACTGGCTGCCTATTTAATAGCTAGACATAATAGCTACCTAGAATAAAGCCAACCCTGCCTAACTTTTGAATCCTTTCCATTCACAGAGCCCTTACAACTTTTACAAAGCTAAACCCATGTTAATCTTGGTTTTAGCAAAGATATGTTATGGTCTCTTTCATTTGCAAGTTTGCTTCAGTTATAATCTGTTAGTCTTTGCTTTGACAATAGGTGAATGAGCACATGAAGACCAAGTTTGCCATTGTAATATCTCACTGTCTGCTTCTGTCACCGTCATTAATTTGCTCTGGTTACCAGCAAAAAAATACATTCTCTTTCAGGGCACTTTCACATATACGTTGTTTGGGCCAGACTTTTGACTGTTTCAGTTTGGTCTAAACCAGAATGGCATGTATGAAAGTTGCCTCAGACCACACTCAGAATTTAGAAGCTGTGCATGTAAGTACAGGTGCATCTGAAAAATAATAATCAAAATGTATGTATTTCAGCAATTCAGAAAGTGAAATTCATTATATGGATGCATTACAAACAGAGTAATCTATTTGCCCCAAAAAAAACCCCAAAACTCGTCATTTCAGAAATTAGAATAATCAACACAACACCTCGTCGAGCGGAGCCAGTTGAGGTGGTACGGGCATCTGGTCCGAATGCCTCCTGGACGCCTTTCCTAGTGAGGTGTTCCAGGCATGTCCAACGGGGAGGAGACCCTGGGGCAGACCAAGAGCATGCTGGAGAGTTTACATATTTTGATTGGCCTGGGAACACCTCTGTATACCCCCGGAGGAGCTGGAAGCAGTGGCTGCGGAGAGGGAGGTCTGGGTTTCTTTACTCGGACTGCTTCCCCTGCGACCCGGACCTGGATAAGCGATGGAAAATGGATGGATGGAACACAAAACACCTGCAAAGTTTTCCTAAGCCTTTAAAATGGTCTGTTAATATGGTTCAATAGGCTACACAATCATGGGGAAGAGTGTTGACTTGACAGATGTCCAGAAGGCAGTCATTGACACCCTCCTGCTGTACCCAAGTGTCACGGCTGGGCAGGACAGACGAGGGAGGCGGACGTACATGCAAGGAATTTTATTTAACAAGACTACAATTAAACAAAACAAACATGAGCAAGGAGAAAAACACTAACTACATGAAACTAAACTTGAACAGACAGGAGGACTCAGACAGAAAGACAACCGTGAACAGGGGTAGACATATGAAAACAGGAAGACAAAGAAACACACAAGAACCGACAAGGGAGCACTGAAACAAAGGGGCTATGTATACATAGAGCATTGACAAGGAACACCTGGGACTGAGAATGAGAGGGCAGGACTACAAAGGAGACACAGACGAGAGGGTGGAGCGAAGGCGGGACTAGGGCGGAGACAACAATAACACAATAACACAGCCATATGCTAAATAAGCACATGGTGGGAAAAACAGACAGGACAGGGCCAGGGTGTGACAGATGCCTCCTCCTAAACATGCAATTCCCGGGGCACGTAAACCTAGAACCTCTGGGATCTGGCACAGAAGAGAAGCCTGGAAGACAAAACAGAACAAAACAAGACTGACAGAACAATGAAGAAACAGGTCACAGGACTCAGGACAAGACAGGAACATACACAGGATATGGAGCTGGGGACATGACAAGACCAGAAACAGGAGACTGACAAAGGGGAGCAACGGTAGACGAAACTTGAGACAAGACATGGGACGGAACAAGAGACTGGACAGGCGACTGTTGAAAGGGAACAGGATATGGGACTCGGGACAAGACAGGACTAGAAATGGGTGACAAAACCCATGGCGAGACACCAGACTGGAACAGGGACTGGAAGGGGACTAGATAGGATGAGAGTGGAAACACAAGACGTGACAGGAGACTGGGCTTGAACACTGGATGGGAACTGAGACAGAACATGTGTAGGAAACAGAGACAAGAATGGGGACAGAACAGGACCACAAACGGAAGACTGGACTCGGGACTGGACAGGAGCATGAACATGTGACTGGACAGGGGACAGGACAGGGTGCTGGACACTGGATGGGAACTCAGACTGGAGAGGATAACACCTGATGGAATTAGAGACATGAGACTGGACATGAGACAAGGCAGGAGCATGTGACTGTACAGAGGACTGAACTGGAACAGAGACTGGACATGATTAAAAAAAGGGGGCCGGGCTGGAGACACTGATGAGCGGGTGGAGCAAAGGCGGGACTAGGGCGGAGACAACAACAACAATAACAGAGCCATGTGCTAAATAAGCATATGGTGGGAAAAACAGACAGGACAGGGCCAGGGCGTGTTAATATTAAGTCCAATGTGTGTTTGCATTTGAGTAGGCTCAGTAACACCCTGAGTGAACTGTCACACATCCAGAAAGAATTCAAATGCAGTTTTAATCAGATCATGATCTTTTTCAAAGTGAATGTTGACATCACCAACAAAAATTGTTGCTCTTTTTCAATGAAAGTTTCTATGTTCAGCAATTTTCACAACTGCTGTTATATTAGGGAAATTGTTTAGAAGTGTAAAACATTCCTTCTCATTGCCTTTCTTAAATATTGGGTTATAAACTCACTACCTCCATTCTGTTGGCAGCTGAATTGTTTTGTGCATTTGGCAGAACTGTTCCAAGTTCCAATCTTCATCCAAGTCTAGGAATATTTCTTTTGCAATATTAGACATTTGTTAGCTATTTCAAGTGCTGTCTGACTTCATGATCCAAAAATTAATGTGCAATCACCTAGTCAGAGTGAGAAGAGAAGAGCTAAGCAACTTTGTAAGCAACTGGTGCAGAGTAAGCTGGACTATTTCAAATGGGAAAGAAGCCAAAACCTGTTTCATCTGTGTCCAAAAAAGGGGCCTGTATTTTAGAGAGAAAGACAATGTGCGGTTAGTTCTTTCCCTCAGCAGAGGATATTTCTCTCTATCGCACAGCAAAGCCTCTTTTATATTGCTTGGGCTGCTCTTTCTAGCTTCTCTTATTAGAAGCTGCCAGATGTGTATATGTTTTTAGGTCGCCCCTCCTTTCTCCAGCACATGATTCTCAAGTGATTTATTGCTCTAGTCATGAACCCTTAAATTGCATGTCCTGTGACAACTGACATACCAGTTTCTTCACTAGATTAATTAATTTATCATATTAAGAGTCTATTGGAGATGTAATGTCTTCTGTGGCTTACATGTGGTGTACCATAGGACCCTATTTTTGGCCCCAATTTGTTTTCACTTTACATGCTTCCTCTTGTCATTTTAATTAGACATTATTTTGTCTTCATTTTTTATGAAGATTATATGTAGAGTAGAGTAACTTTTCTGAGCGTGTTGTAGATACTAAGGACTGGATAAACTGCAGTTGTTGCATCCTGTTTTTGTTCAGAGCTATGGCAAGACTTCAGCTTTTTCAGAATGCAGCTAATCAGCTTTAACAAAAACTAGATGTTGGAATCACATCAGCCTAGTGCTAGACTCTCTTCACTGGTTGACTGTGAAATTCAGGATTGATTTAAAAATATTTGTTTTTACTTACAAGGCTTTATACTATAAAGCTCCTGAATGTATGTGCATGTGTATTTCCTGTTTTCCATACATGTAATTGCTGAGATCTTCTAATAAAGACGAGCTTGTTGTTCATAACCAAAATGAAAATGTAACTGATTTTCTGTGCAAACACTATGGAAAAGTCTGCCCATCAGTATCAGAGTCCACATCATCTTTTAAAGTGCTGGACTGTCCATTTACAGGAGCTGTTACCTTAAGTAATATGCTTAATGGCAAGTATGGTTAAATTCCTTTTATTTTTTTCATTTACAGTTTTATGTTGTTGTGAAGCACTTTGCAGCTCTGTCCTAAAAAAATGTTAACGTTTAACGTTTACAAATAACGTTTACCTACTGAAAAATATTGCTTCCCCACCTTTGTTTCCATCTTCAGTGACTTTACAGATGTTGTAGTACTGATCTATTTCCTTTCTTGTGATTCTGTGGAATTGATTTTGAGTTCCCTTAAACGATTTATATTCTGAATGATTTTGACTTAAGCTTTTTGCAATTTTCATTGTATCGTTAGTCATTGTATCTTTCATTGTATCTCTATCCACTTTGATTCATTTGTCCTTTTATTTCTTCTGAAATTTTTTGTCTGAATCTTACACAAGCCCTGACGGGTGATTCTGTGAATTATGTCTAGCATCTGAAATCTGTTCCTGATGTTTTTCTTAAAGAGGTATCTGGTATATCTCATATTGTGAAAGGCTGATGTTTGATGTTCATGGTCTATTCCAGAATCAAGCTCAAGGTCATGTTTTGCAACATGTGAATGTCACCTTTAATATAAACAACATTTCATAGCAATCTAAACATTCCCACAATGTGAAGGTATTCCCAGAGTGCCAATATTGCATGATAATGGCACTGTCACTGAAGCCCTTCAAGTACTACTCCGAAATATATTCATAACCTAGCAACAACACCACCAATTACAAGATGGGTGCTTGTGCATGTGCATGCACGTGTGAGCGCATATGTGCATGTGTGAGACCTTTTCCATCAATGTATGACTGGTTTATTTTCTGTTCCAGCACCTACAAACCGGATTCCAAAAAAGTTGGGACACTAAACAAATTGTGAATAAAAACTGAATGCAATGATGTGGAGATGGCAAATGTCAATATTTTATTCGTAATAGAACATAGATGACAGATCAAAAGTTTAATCTGAGTAAATGTAACATTTTAAAGGAAAAATATGTTGATTTAAAATTTCACAGTGTCAACAAATCCCAAAAAAGTTGTGACAAGTAGCAATAAGTGGCTGGAAAAAGGAAATTGAGCATATAACCAACAGCTGGAAGACCAATTAACAATAATTAGGTCAATTGACAACATGATTGGGTATAAAAAGAGCTTCTCACAGTATCAGTGTTTCTCTGAAGCCAAGATGGTAAGAGGATCACCAATTCCACCATTGTTGCGCAGAAAGATAGTGCAGCAATACCAGAATGGTGTTACCCAGCGTAAAATAGCAAAGACTTTTAAGTTATCATCTTCAACCGTGCATAACATCATCAAAAGTTCAGAGAATTTGGAACAATTGCTGTGCGTAAGGGTCAAGGCTGTAAAACTCTACTGGATGCTTGTGATCTCCGGGCCCTTAAACATCACTGCACCTCAAACAGGAATGCCACTGTCAAGGAAATAACAGAATGGGCTCAGGAATACTTCCAGAAAGCATTGTCAGTGAACACAATCCACTGTGCCATCCACCGTTGCCAGCTGAAACTCTACAGTGCAAAGAGGAAGCCATTTCTAAGCTCCACAAGCTCAGACGTTTGCACTGGGCCAGGGGTCTTTTAAAATGGAGTGTGGCAAAATGGAAGACTGTTCTGTGGTCAGATGAGTCACGAGTTCTTTAACACTGGGACGCCATGTCATCCAGACCAGAGAGGATAAGGATAACCCTTATCAACGCTCTGTTCAGAAGCCTGCATCACTGATGGTATGGGGTTGCATAAGTGCTTGTGGCATGGGCAGCTTGCATGTCTGGAAAGGCACCATTAATGCAGAGAACTATGTTCAGGTTCTGAACAACATATGCTCCCATCTAGACGTCATCTCTTTCAGGGAAGACCCTGCAATTTTCAACAAGATAATGCCAGACCACATTCTGCAGCAACCACAACATCATGGCTACGTAGGAGAAGGATCCGGGTACTGATCCTTTGTACTTTTGCAATTTTCAAAAGGTTCGGCACATTTTGGAATCTGAAAGGTTTGTTCCCAGCTGAACCCAAGAACAGTGAGTACTTCAGCACAAACCATGATGACATCCATCAGCAGGTCAAGCTCAAAAAAATGCTGAAGAAGCTCAAAAAGAGCACAGATGCTAAAGAATCTGCTTTTTGATTTGAAAACAAAACAAAATCACACAGAAATAAAAATACTAATAATAATATTTTTTGGGTGTGGTCATCATAACTCCAGATGCATTGTTCTATTTATCTATTTTTAAACACTTTTTTTGATATATTCCACTGCATTTCTTTTTCAAAGCTCCGCAGAAAGGCTCTAGAGACATACTCCGAAATACTTTACATTAAACTTCACTCTGATCTGATGTTTGATTCGAAAAGTGCAAGGAATTTTTTGTCCTCTTAATCTTAAAATAAATGATGATGACAATGGAACTGTGGTATAATCACAATAATAAACTTGTGGTTCATGCTACAACATGAAGTATTGGCACTGGTGAGTATATTACACTTACTGCAATTCTGACTTAATTACACTTACTGCCATAATCATAAACTTCTCCATAACACTACCAATGAGACTGATGAAGGGGTGGAGCTGAACATTGATATGTACAAAAAGATTGGGCTGCAGTTAGCAGTGGGGCGCTCCCATCATTGAAAACAAGTGGCTGGGCACAGCACAACACACTTGGTGTGTGGCTTTTTTCTCGGCTCAGGATAATTTTACTCTGCTATATTTTAAATATAAAGTAGGTTATTCAACTGCTATATCAATGTTTAAAATGTCAGAGAGTGCACCTTTTAAGAATTTAAATGCATTGCCTAATTGGCTTAATTAGACAAATACTGAAATTCACATACATATCACTCAAAATGGCAAGGCATGCCAAGTTTATTTATAGAGCTCCTTTTATACACAATGGCAATTCAAAGTAGTTTACAGAGCGATACAGGAAAATTACAGTAGAAGAATTAAAAAAGTAAAGATACAAGATAGAATTAAAACAGAATATGTAATAAAAACAATAAAAATAATAAATATAAAAATGATTAAAAAGATATTCAAGTAGAATTTAAAACAAATTAAAATATAACAAAATGAAACAGTAATAAAAGAAAGGAGAGTTATTAAAATAGTACTAAAAATGAAATAAATAGATCTCCAATTCACTCTGCAATGCTACTCAAAGGCGCAGGAGAACAGGAATGTCTTTAGTCTAGATTAAGTAATATTTGGGGCAAATCTGATGTCCTCCAGGAATCTGTTCCAGGTGCAGGCAGCATAGTGACTGAAAGCTGCCTCCCCCTGTGTGGTTCTGACTCGCAGAACCTCTAGCTGACCAGACCCGAGTGATCTGAGGGGCCTACTAGGTTCATACAGTTGTAGCAGATCTGTATATATATATATATATACATTTTTCAATACTAATTGTTTTTTTTTAACCTTTCCTGATTTTCTTTAACATTTTTCTTAGGAGTAGTTATAAGGACATATATTATTTTTTAATAGAAATGCACTTTTAAATATATTTTCACACATGGCACATATCTTTTAAGTGTATTTATAAAAACATTATTAATAAAATATGAAAATTACACTTAAATACTTGATTGCACTTGCACAGGGTTTATCTAAAAATTGATTGGGAAAGATTTTATAAATCTGGATCCTGGGCTCCAGGATGTCCCAGACTCTTTACCAGGTCCCTTTGTGCTTGTCAGATAATACTGTAAAAATGATGTCTGACGTTAGCCATTTCAGGCCTGTCTTACATTAATTATGGCAATGTGATTTACCTGTCTGATGTTTCACATACGGAGGTGGGTCACAAAGGACATTAATATAAATCAGTATTACAAACCTGCTAGATATAAAGAGACAGATATTTGTTTATACAGTGTATGAAATTGGCAGAGATACTATTCCAGGATGATAAACAAGGCGACACACACACTCACACATTCGCTCACACTGTTATATCCACAAAAATATCAACAAAAATGAACTAAAACAGAGACGGAAGAACGAATAATCTGTTTACTGCAGTAGGAAGGAAAACCTACATCAGCTCTCCTTCAGCCAGTTCCGTGAAGAGACCCCAGACTACATTACCCATCATCCTTCAGTGTCTCTAAACCACACTACGGATAGCCACAAAGTTCAAAACATTGTCCAATAATCTACACACACACTCACACCTATGGACAATCCACATACCGATTTGTGTTTTTTTTTTGGACCGTGGGATGAAACCGGAGCACCCAGAGGAAACCCATGCAGACACAGAGAGAACATACCACACTCCTCACAGACAGTCACCTGAAGGAAACCCACACAGACACAGGGAGAACACACCACACTCCTCAAAGACAGTCACCTGGAGGAAACCCACGCAGACACAGGGAGAACACACCAAACTCCTCACAGACAGTCACCCGGATGAAACCCACGCAGACACAGGGAGAACACACCACACTCCTCACAGACAGTCACCTGGAGGAAACCCACGAAGACACAGGGAGAACACACCACGCTCCTCACAGACAGTCACTCAGAGGAAACCCATGCAGACACAGAGAGAATACACCACACTCCTCACAGACAGTCACCCAGAGCGGGACTTGAACCCACAATCTCCAGGACCCTGGAACTGTGTGTCTGCAACACTACCTGCTGCGCCATCTTATCTATCTTTTTATTTGTTTATTTATTCCAACCTTCATTGAATGCACTCGTGTGCATGTGCAGTCTCCATTTCCTTCTCTGGAATGTTTGCCGACTACATCCTCAACATCTTCTATTGCAAACAACCCTCCATCCAATCCACCAAAGCTAGATTTAAGCTATGGGCTCGAGTTGTAAGCTCCTTGTCGAGTGATGCTGGATTTGGTGTTCCCAGAAGACGAAAGGCTAGCGGTTACGTCTGGGCTTCCAGCCAGCACTAACACATGGTAGCACAAAAATAAAACTGGGGAAAAAATGGTTTGTTCTGTTTGCAAGGGTCACAGAAAGCTGACTGTATGTGGAACAGTGGATATTTTTGCTTTAGCGAGTGGAGCATTTTCTGGCTTGAAGCAATGCCAGCTGCTTCAGGGGGAAATTAGTTTCTTATAGCAAGGTGTAACCCCCATTTCATGTGAGATACAGATAACTCACAGTTTAAAGCTCCTCAGCAGTTTAGGGGTTAATTTGATTAAGCTGAGTCTGATGCACTAAGATGTAGCCAATCATATTGGACAATTTAGTTTGTCCCGCCTCAGCTACTGCTTATTGGTGATAGCTAATGCAGCAAATAGCGTTTTTTCTTTTTTTTTTTTTTGTTCTTTTCTCTCTTCATGCCCTGGAGGAAGGAGCTGTAGCTCCCAGTTAGCCTAAATAACAGTTAAAAAAAAGTACCTGGTTGAAGATACAGCTACCAATAGTTGAAACAGTGTTAAGAAGACTCTCTGTGGTTTATAACTTGACTTATAAACACAGTTTTTGGTGAGTTTAATGGCATTCTCGCTAGCTATGCTACAAGACCGCATGGCCTAATATAATACTCAGTTCAGTAATATACATGGACAAGATTACTTAATAAAAACTGGATATAAGTTTAAATAAAGATAAAATATAGTAAAACTGTTGGTTTTAATTTAAAATTAAATTAATAAATGTCAAATAAATCAATGTTTTCTACTTATAGCAGTTGCTGGTTCTAGAGCTTTTGAGGAAAACTGACTAACAGCTGTACATTCATCCCAGAGGTATATTCCATTTAAATCTTAAAATGGGTTTGTGTATAATTAAAGAGAAATCACTGTATTGGTTGGATGTAGAAAGTTTTATTGAATGTAATATATGTTGTGAATGAAGTATCTTTTTGGGTTTTATATTTGCAAAGAAAAGAGAAAATATGATAACTTTATTGTATGGGAAAAGTACATGCAAAATGTGAAATACTTACCTTGTATGTTATGGTTCTGAAGACCTGTAAATGAAAAGTTGTTTTAGTTAGTAAGAAACTTTGTGTATTGTAATGTTATTATTACGTGATGTAATAGCAAAAGATTGAATATAACTAAGAGTGAAGGTCAGTGTGATTTACGTTTACTGTACCTGTTTTGCTTAAGCAGGTCAGGTTTTTAGAGGGCATTGGAAGTCCTGGAGAGTGAATTTCCCCTTTCATCTTGGAACCCTTCTGTGAAATTGATGGCGAGCCACCCAAAAGAACTGACAGATCTGACCACTCTTGTGTTGTGCTGAACTACCTTGTTACGTGGTAGGGCTACAGTTGAGAGACTGAGACACGTTTACTTTTCTTTCCTCAGTGCACCTAATGGTTTAACAATTTTTTTTATTTTATTATTTTTTATATTACTTGATTAGATATTATTTGTTGGGTTATTGATATTTAAAGGTGTAAACTTGGAACAAGCTACATAAATAGCAACAATAATATCTCACAAGCCATTACTAGTATTTTGTATGTTTAATAGTATATGTATATTTTTAAGTAAAGCCAATCATTTACTTTTACTTTTTCTTGTTTGTGGTTCATGCTGACACACACCCCCACCTCCTTAACAAGCCTAGACAAACTGGTCCTTAGAGTAGCAAACTCCTATATTTCCTGTGTCTACTGAGCTTAATTGTTGCTGTATAGTACACAGATTACCAGGTTAGACAATAGGAGTGTTACAAAGGTATCAAATGTCATTCCACTTTAATGTCCACATGACTATCCAGGGTCACAAATAGGGTAAAATGATCAGAAAACACAGCATTTTGGAGTTTCAGAACTCCAGAAGGAGCAATCTGAAAGCAAGCATTTCAATTATGAACTGCAATACAGATTCAAAGCTCAGTCAGGTTGCCAGTTTGAGAAAAAAACACACATTAATGGTTGCAAGGCAAAGTTAAGAATATTAGACCATAATAACTAAAAAGAATGTGCCATAATAAACCTATTTACACAGAAAAGTGTACATCGTTTCATTAAAACATCTGTCTATGCTAAAAAGAGAATGTGCATCCAATCTTTTTCAAACTTTTATTTCCCATTAGCGTTTGCTCTAGACAAGGCAGTTATCATCCTTTATTATTATTATTTTTTCTTTCAACATGAATGTCATTTCAGGATGTAGATTCTATAATGTTTGCACACTTTTCATATTAATACATTTAGTTCCACCTTAAATGGTGGAGTCTTATTGTTGTTTGCCATCTTCCTACTTGACTACTCCATTCCATCTGTCATACATTCATTCATTATTTGTAACCATTTATCCAGTTCAGGGTTGCGCTGGGTCCAGAGCCTACCTGGAATCATTGGGCACAAGGCAGGAATACACCCTGGAAGGGCAGCACACACACATTCACTCACCCAGTCACACCCACAGACACTTGAGTCGCCAGGAGGAAACCGGAGCACCCGGAAGAAACCCACACACACAGGGAGAACACACCAAACTCCTCACGGACACTTGAACCCACAACCTCCAGGTCCCTGGAGCTGTGTGACTGCATCACTACCTGCTGCACCACCCTGCCACCCACCATTCCACCTTGTATATGTGTATTAAAAAATGCATCTTGTTCTACACATTATCCACTTAAATGACACAAACAAGTATACATTACAAAACAACAAGTATACAACATAGTTCCACCTTACATGTTTGAGTTTTATTGGTGTTATTCACTAGATTCATACTTGAATTGTCACACTTGAACATTTAGGTGTACTTTTACTGAAACAATATTTACCTGTTCAGGAGAAAATTAGCCATCTCTGTATCTGTCTTGACTTGCTGCTTCTAAGCTGCATCCATGTTTCATAAAAATCAGTGGTATTTCCCCTCGTTTTACTCTGTCTCTGGTCATAGATATACTCAGTAGAACGTATTGTAAGGTCTAGTAGGATCTAAAGTTATCTCTATTCACATGGTCACTTAATACTCCAGGCCACTTTGTTTGTGTAATCAATTGTGTGTACCTGGCCAAATTTTGGCCTAATATGATTTGGTAGAAGGCAGGATATCAAGTCACAACACCTGTAGAGCTCTGCCTCAGAATGGGCACTCAGAGACACCAGTGCTTCAACTTATCCTCTTTCCTTAATCTCTGATGATTTCTGATCCCTGGTCATTTTCTGATTGAGTACAGTAAATCTATTACAGATTACTCCTTTAAAACATTCATATTGTAGAGCGTTTGTTTTGTAGAATGCTTGTTCTAAGGCTGCCTTCTTGTGTAAAAATATTTCAGTATCAGTCACCATTCTTATAGTTGTCCATTCCCCATCCAAAAACAGGGAGTGAGGATGTAGCGCACACATCCCTATGTGCACATCAGATATGCACAGTTTCAGTTGGAATCTGTCAAAGGACTGAAGACAGCTGGGCCAGGGTGAAAGTACTCCCTGAATACATTTGAGCTTGTTTTTGTTTTTTTTAGGTGGCAAGGTTACCACCCTACACAGCAACAAGTTCTCCCGGGTTAAAACAAGTTTGCTCATATACTTTAACTTTACATTGCAGTTAGTTTAAACAAAGAATTAAAAGACCAAAAGCAGATCAAGTATTTTTTTCTGGACAATGTGTTCTCCTCGGGCACATTAAGTTCTGTGATGTTAAATGTTGTGGCAGTCAAAAAAAAAAAAAAAACATGCGTTCACCCTCATCCTGTGTGTGACTGAGACGCATCGAAGTGGTGGAATTGGAAATGGATGTTCAGGAATTGGGCAAGAAAAAAAAAACTTGTGGACAAATAAATGAATAATCTGAATTAAAATGAATTAATATAATCCCGGCATACAGCTCCACATCAGTGGTATCATCTAACAAATGCAAATCTCTCATGCCTTGTTCACTGATGTATCAAAAATGTTGGCCTTTTTGCTGATAGCAGTGCAGTATGGATGGTCTTTTTCATCTTTGGCACAGAAAAATCTATTTCCGTTTTACCTGAAAACAAGCCGACTATCTGAGATGAGCTTGGGACCAGTGAATTTAGCAGTGTTTCAGTTTTTATTTGATGTATGATCAAGTTTCAGGTTACTAATGCTACACTGTAAAGTGACAATCGTTTTGTAAAGTACACGTTATCACAGCAGCATGATGGCACTCTGTGCCTAGATTGAAGTGATAGGGTTCTAGTAGTATACTAAAAACTCCTTAAAAACAGACTATTTGTACTTCAGTTAATGGAAATGACTTGTAGACAAAAGTGAGCCTCTAGGAGAACAATAAACTTCAAAGAATAAACATTTAGCCATGAACTGATATGATTTTGATACAATCCTTCACAGGGCACTCACACCTACGGACACTTTGGAATCGTAGTCGCCAATCCTTCTACCAACGTGTGTTTTTGGACTGTGGGAGGAAACCCACGCAGACACGGGAAGAACACACCAAACTCCTCACAGACAGTCACCCAGAGCGGGAATCGAACCCACAACCTCCAGATCCCTGGAGCTGTGTGACTGCGACACTACCTGCTGCGCCACCGTGCCACCCTGTCCACATGGATGAGCATTACAAATTTAGCCAAGCCTCTAGTGAAACTTATAGAATTCATTAATAATGGAATTAATGGAAATTTTAATTAGATACTTATTAGACCTGCCTGTGGAAAGATAAATCAATTTAAACTATTGTAGCCTAGTTAAAGCTGGCACTATTATTAGCTGAATCGATTAGATGGTTTTCTAGTGATATTTTCAGCATGATTTGCCACTGTTACAGTTACAAATTGTCTATTTATACTTTATTAGGAATGGACACAGTATACATAAGCTACATGAAGAGTCATTAGGGAAATCGTAAGTTTGAAATATGCTACTTTTTTGCCACAATAAACAACATTGTTATTTCTGGTTGCTTAAATGTATTCCGGAATAACTAGCAATAATTTGTTGAGCCAAAAGCATACTTGTGTCAACAGCATGTATATATACAACCTAAACTATGTCATTCCAGCTTTGAATGGAGTCTTTATTTCTGCTGCTTCTCGTGGTTTTCCCTCACTCTGGATCACTGCTTCCTCCACATCACTGACTGTGTGCAGGAACGTGTAAATATGAGCATGCTGTGCAGACCTGTGCCAGCTTTCACCAGTGTTGTGAAAAATATTTAAGGCTTGAATCGTTTCATATACATATTCATTTAACATGAAAACTCTTATTTGCATGCATTGAAGAGCATGTATAAATATTGCTGTCGGGAAATATAATGGAAAAACTCTTTTAAGTGTAATTTTTTGTATCAAACTTTTATAACACTATGAGTTATAACATCAACCTTTTCATCAGCTTGCTCAGTTAGTTTAATTTTATTTTAGGCTGCAGGCACAACCATAAAGAAATAAGCCAAGTGTGTGAGCAAACGTTCAGTATGATTCAAGGAATCCTTTGATGTTTTGGGGAAAAGATTAACAGAAGGACCGATTTATGCAGAACCTTGAACAATCCTGTAGGGAAACCTTTTCACATCTAATTTTAAATGAAAATATTAGGTGTAAAATAGCAGTGTATTCCAATAATTAAAATGAATGCATAAAACACTGAAAACAAAAAGTCCCCATTTTTACTATACACCATTTATTCCTGTAAATATCCCATATTTTGTTGATTTTCTGGATTAAATAATGTTAACACATTTATTACATGTTAAGGGTTTGTTAACATAATTAACATTTGTTAATGTTAACACGTTTCATGCTATAAGTATTTATAAAGTCCTTCCATGTTCCACTGCTGACCTCTAGATGGCTGTGTTTGATAGGCATTAGGATGCCCTACCTCCAAAAAAGGGAATCTCTGTCAAAGCATCCATTCTCAGTTTGCATTTTAGATTAACAACATACATGAATCCAATGAACAAAAGCAGCAGTATTCTGTGTGGTGGACTATTTTTGAAGCTTTTAGGGCAAATGTGATTATTTTAGGGCCAACGTGATAATTATGACTTGTGATGGAAATGTATTTTAAATAATATATTTATATTTCTTATTTTTATTACATGTGGCCTAAGTCTATGCTCTATGACAGAGCCTGTGACTGAGCTCCTTGCCCCTTGGCCAAGAGCTCCATGCTATATGACAGAGTATATGACCGAGCTCCAATTTAGCCTGTGCCTGTGACATCAATATGTAAGAAGAAATTTTAGTCATGGGAAGCAAAGTGAGAGGTTGGCACTTCTTATGCAACCAACAATGTCATCATTGCTATTACATCCTTGTGCGTCATCATGGCAATTGTCAGCGTGGGTCAGAAATGAAATACTTCTTCCCAGTAACTGTGTAATTTTCCAGTTTAGTGTGATTGATGGTGTCCATTCTGATCCTTCCCTTAGGACACAGCAGAGGTTCCCTCTTGCATATTATTAGAGTTGTTGCAATGCCAGTCAGTTATGAGGACTACTCACCACCAGTGGAGGGGAAGCTGAAAATCATTGTGATGCATTTTCCAGCTAAAATCTGTATTAAGGTCATTGTATAAAAGGCCCTTAAAATTAGAAAAGCCCCTTTAACAGTCACAAAGCCACATCCACATTGGTCAGCATATTATGACAACTGCAGCCTATCAGGAGCCTCAGCTGTAAGCAGCAGCGCCATCTTGCAACAGTATGCAGGGTAACAAGGGGGCTGTGTAGACGTGTAGACGTATTAGCCTATGTAGAAATGATTCCTTTATCCATTAATAAGTTAATACTGTACATGTCTGTTGTTCATTTCAGACTCAATTACTATTCATCATTCATCCGTAACTCTGTCATTCAATTCTACTGATATTGAATTCAATGATTCAACTTCAATGTCAAACCAATCCACTTAATACAACAATATCCAGAATATCATCCTATGTCTCAGTGTCTTTGATGTCTTGACCAACATACAGGAGTGTTTGCTGTTAAAATCTTATTGTATCAGCGCATTCAACAATCAATCTTCAGTACAGTTAAACATCATATCGAGCTATTCCAGAAAATAGCAAGGCACTTATGGTCTGTATGAGGTCCGTATGGCCACAAAGCTGTACAGAATCATCTCAAGATTCATTTAGATGCTGGGATAGTCTGCGTGTAAGTCTCCCTATATGTGCCCTATTGTTATTGGTCAGAAGAAAAGTAGGGAAGTTATACACGGTACATTACAGCAAGCTTAACAATTTAACCATGAAAGATACTTTTGCACTTCCTAATCTAGAATAAACATTTTCAGAACTTCCTCATGACTTTATGAACTTCCTCATGAACGTGCCCATTGGACCTATCGAACCCTCAACAGCTTCAGCACCTGCTCCTTGAGCAGCACGTGCTCTTTGAGAAGCCCAAGCCCCTGCCTCTGTGGACGTTGCCACAGGGCCCCCTGCCTCCATGGATGTTGTTGCAGTGCCCTTTGACCCTGCGGAAGTCATTGCAAGGATCAATGCATATCTGAATGCTCTTCCAAGGCGATAACTTGCCTCTGTTCTTGTGCTGGTGGCATCCCCCGCTGCCTCTGTTTCAGTCCCAGTGCCACTGCTCCTCTAGCCACTTCTGTTCCTGTGATGGCGGCATCCGCTGCTCCTGTTCCGGTGATGGAGGCTAATCCAGCCGCTCCTGTTTCTGTGGTGGCGGCAAACCAGGCAGTTCTTGTGATGGCAGCAACCCCGGCTGCTCCTGTCCCAGTGGAGACGTCGTTCGCCACTCCTGTCCCTGAGATGGTGACTACCGCAGCCACTCCTGTCCCTGAGAGGGCGGTGATCCGCACCACTTCTGTCCCTGTGATGGCGGCGAACCTGGCCGCTTCTGTTCCTGTGACTGTGGCCTCGGCCACCTCCTGTCTCGTTACCTGTCTCTTCTCCTGTCCTGTCTCAAGTCCAGTCCCAGTACCCAGCCTCAGTCCTGTCACCTGTCCTGTCTCCATTCCAGTTCCCTGTCTGGTCTCCAGTTTCATCTCCCATTGCTCCCCTTTGTCAGTCTCCTGTCCTGTCCCGAGGCCAGTCTCCTGTTTCCGGTCCTGTCATGTCCCTAGCTCCATTTCCTGTCTTTTCCTGCGTCCTGTCTTCTGTTGGTTCGTTGTTCTGTCTTGTTTTCCAGGCTCCTCTCCGGTTTACATGCCCCAGGAGTTGCGTGTTTAGGAGGGGGCATCTGTCATTCCTTGGTCCTGTCCTGTGTGTTTTTTCTGTTTATTTTGGTTCATGTCTCCACCTTAGTCCCACCATTGTTCCACCTCCTCGTCAGTGTCCCCATCTGTGTCCCTTTTGTAATCCTGCCCCCTCGTTATTTGCCTCAGGTGTCCTTGTGTGTGTATAGAAATCCCTTTGTGTCTGTGCTTGTTGGTTTGACATTCCACCTTCGTTTCACTCGCTCTAGTCTGTCTGTCTCGTCGGTTCCTTGATTCGCTCCCCTTCCCTTTGTTTGTCAGTCTGGTATGTCTGTTCCTTCCTTGTGCTTATGTCAGTCAGACAGTCTGTCAGTAATGGTCTGTCAGTACCATTTTAGTCTCTGTGTTCTAGTTTTGCCTCTTTAGCTCTCTCTGTCTGTTTAGCTCTCCCTGTCCAGTTCCCTGTCTGTCCAGTTCTCTCTCTTTCTGTCCAAGTCTTTCTTTGTCTAAGTTTCCTGTCTAGATACACAAGTCTGTCTCTGTTTTGTTATCTTTTGTTTAAAAATAAAGTCACTGCGTTATTGCAAGTGCGTATGCCTCCATCAGTTCGCCCTGGTCCTGACACACACTGTGACAAAGTATATCCTTCTAAACACACACACATACACATAGTATGCAAATTACTCAAATTCACAAAGAAAGATTTCTCTGGAACAAATACATTTTCTTATAACAAAAAAGTAATGATATCTATGTCTTGTTTCATGAAAACATCCTTAACACAGTACCACCTCAAGAGTTTAAAGCAGCAGAAAGTGTAAAAAGATAGATTAAGGAGACTTAAAAATAATAAATAAATACTTAAACACCCAAAAAACACTTAAAAGTGCTGAATTATAAACATATTGCACTTAATCCATTAGAATGCTTAAAATTTATGCTTGTAACAGTGGGAAAACATTTTCAGTTTTTCATGTTCATTCATTGCCTGTAGCCCTAATCCAGTTAAGTGTCACGGTAGGTCCGGAGCCTACCCAGAGTGCCAGGTGGAAAATGTTCCGCACTTGGGAGTGTTTATTTATTGGCTTTGTTTATTTAAGAGAAGCAGCCTGTTCTATGGCTTCTGATCCAATTCAAAATTCGTGCGCGGAGAATAAAATTTAATGTGAAGTAAAACCATGTCAGGCAATGAACAGTGCTCTCTCAAATGGGAAAACACTTCAAGTGAGAAAAACCCACCTTTTACGAGCACAGTTAAAACAGTGTGCCAAACTTCCTTCGTGTTCTTCCTGCCTGCGATAGAAAGTTTCTGCACTTGTGTTCTGACAGGGTGTCGCCAGACAAAATATACCTCAAAAAACAGTGAACAGTGAACTATGACATATTTAATATATATTTAATACATACACACAAGCATATGAATTAAACCCATTATAGTCTTGTTTACGTTCTCATCCTTTGTTCATTTACAACGTGAGTATACGTGCCGGATAGCGTTTAACTGGCTGTGCAAACCGGGAATAGAAATGAAGGTTTATTGAGCTCTGTTACCCACAGTTTATCATCATTTTTAACTAAATAATGACTTATTTTTGCATTCTTATAGTGGAAATGGTCTACTAAATGCTGTAAATGTAATTGTCTCCAAATTTAGGAGATGTCTTGAATTACCGAAAGTGCTACAAAGCTAAAAAATGAGTTTCTGTGGTAATTCAAATAATGAATAAAAAAATATTTTAAAAATCAAATTAAACTTCAGCCACATACAAGAAGCAGGGATTCTGAGTGTAAACAAACTAGAGATAACATAGTTTCCCTACAATCTTAGATGTCCCATTTAAATAATATGCACAATTGTTCTTACAGTAGAAGTAGTACAAGAAACAAATTGTGCTATAATAAAAAGAGACACAAAGAAGTTATAAATACATGATTTTATAAATTGTTTATAAAAACATTTATTTTTTTAAATACAATTTTTTGTTGCCCTTTCCAGAGTGTTGTGATGTATGTGGCCAGGGAATACTCTGGTTACTCTGAGGTAACAAACACAAACTCCTTTCCTATTTCTAAAAATTTGGAGTTTGCAGTCAGGTTTCAAAATCAAGAGGTAGTCAGTAAAGTCCATTCCAGATGCTTGCATCCTTTGTGACCTTGAGGACATATTTGCTCATTTTATCGAGCCGCTTATTTCTGAGGATCAAGTTTCAGCCAATTGTAAGGCTCCATTCTGCAGTTCACAGTCAGAATCCTCATAGCAGTGAGATGAGAGTGTATGAGAGCAGTTCCAAGCAGCACCACAAGATGTAGTGTTCCAGATGTCCAGTAATGTTCAGCTTGTGAATATTCATTAAAACATACCCAAAATAAACACACAAAACGAATTCTTACATACTTATTATTTTGTTTTCTCTCAAAATATAGTACATTTGCCTCACATACCCTATGTATGTATGAGTACCCATAGGATACTGATGATTGATTTGTGCTGTCCTGCCAGTCACCTAACCCAGTTATTAGAAATGGTATAACACTGACAAGGATGAAATGATGACAAAAAGGTACATATATTATTGTTTGTCTAGAAGGAAAATAATTTTGCATTGAGTAAGGTTATATACCTTTTTTATACATATTTTTTTATAAATTGGATATAATGTATTAGCCCCCTCCAGGGTGTATTCCCACCTTGTGCCCAATGATTCCAGGTAGGCTCTGGACCCACCACGACCCTGAATTGGATAAGCAGTTACAGATAATGAATGAATATAATGTATTAGGTAATACTATACTGTAAAAAAAAAAAAAAAATAGATTTTTTATACTATCTTATCTTCAGGCAGCCAAGTCATCCAAACATGTCATCTGATGGCTGCAGCAAGACTTCAGAAAATCCATTATCCATGAGCAACACTGGATGATTCAATACACAGCCCAAATTGTGGTTTAGGAACCAACTGATGTTGGTTGTTTACAAAAAGATTTGCAAACAAAGTATTATTAATTAATTAACATTAATCATTGAAGTTGAAACACACATGATTCCATCTGCATTTTTACATTAAAGAGTTCTGTGAACACCTTAAAGTCAACATTCATGATTTGAATCAAAAAACATTTTATAAAAAATGTTATGAAAAATCTGAAGATGTCTCTTTATCCTTTGCTAGATGTAATATCTTTGCAAAGCCTCAGTGTCAGTAAATGGCTAGAAAAGGTGTCCAGTGTTTGTCCAGTATGCTAGGCTCATTACTCACAGCAGAAAAAGGCATCTGAAGTTTTTAAACAATGGAGATCATTGGGCACAAGGTGGGAATACACCCTGGAGGGGGCAAATACATTATATCCAATTTATAAAAAAAATATGTATAAAAAAGGTATATAACCTTACTCAAGTGTTGAAAAGCACAAGCCAAGATTGCTCAACTCCTGATCCATAGGTTGGTATTATTGACTTATCTTTACTGATTTGTATTTCTTAAGGTGGAAATGTCTTCACATTTGGGAAACAGCTAACTGCATTAAAGTAAATGCAGGCCAAAGGTGCTACAAATCTAAACAGCTTGAGTTACAAACTAGTTTCTGTGATACTATAAACAGTCATTTAAAAACTTTCAGACAAGTTAAACTAGAGCCACTTACAAACAACAGTTGTTTTTTCCCCTCAAATACTGTTCCTGCTTAAAAAATGCAGAGCTTCTGAATGTTAAAAAACCAGAGAGGAGTACTTTTCACCACATCTGTAGACATTCACTGTAACAATTTAATTATTTTAGTTTAATAGACCCATTACAGCCTTAAACATTAAAAACAATCACATCTGCAAAAAGTTTTGGCAGAATCATTTCCAAAATATGGTAGTGTTTTGCATTATTTTGTTAGTTTGCTTTACAAACCAAATTGCAAATTTTATTAATTAATTATGGTCCAAGTATTAATTTGCTCAGTTTCTCTGTTAAATTCATGTTAAATTCTGATAAAACTGAGGTCTTGTTACTAGGTACAGATATTCAGAAACATTCACTCAGAAATGCTGCTATTGATCTTGATAATTCAACAGTAAAACACAGTACCATCATTAAAAACTTAGGGGTAGCCTTTGATTCAGCTCTCTGAAAATTCATAAACTCCAGAAAATTATATTGTATAAAATTTATAAATTTATTTGCATTTTGCAGAGAGAAATATGTATTTGATTATCTACCAAACATTAAGAGTTCTGGCTCCTACATACACTCCTAATCAACCTGTTACCTGCATTAAAAACAGGTGTCTTAAATTGCCACCTGTATAAAAGACATCTGTTCACAGACTCAATTAATCAGTCAGACTTTAACCTCTCCAACATGGGCTTTCTAAGGATGTCAGGGACAAGATCATAGACCGGCACAAGGCTGGAACTTGTTAATGATCTTAAGGCAGCTGGGACCACAGTCACCCAAAAAAACATTGGTAACATATTACGCCGTAATGGATTAATATCCTGCAGTGCCGGCAAGGTCCCCCTACTCAAGAAGGCACAGACATTAACTCAACTCGCCATGTTTGGAAGAAGAGAAATGCTGACTATGACCCAAAAAACACCATCCCCACAAGCATGGAGGTGGAAACTTGTTTTGGGGGTGTTTCTCTGCTAAGGGCACAGGACTACTTCACCGCATCAATGGGAGAATGGATGGAGCCATGTACCATAAAATCCTGAGTTACAACCTCCTTCCCTCCGCCAGTGTCACAGCTGCGCAGGGAGGACGAGGAGACGGACATAAACACAAGGAACTTTATTAACAGAATCAAAATAAACATGGATGTTAATGTATCTACATAGATAGAAACTAGACAAGACTATACTATGAATTAACCAAAGACAGACAGGAGACAGCCATGAACCAGTGTAGACATGTGAGACACACAAAAACAGAGTAACACACATCTAAGCACACAACACCAGACAAAGGAGCACTCAAACTACAGGGGTATATCAGGTCAAGACAAACGAGGAACACCTGGAGACAATAACGAGACAGAGGCAGGACTGAGGTGGGGCAAGGGCGGAGACAGGAACAACAACAAACAAGGCCATGTGCTACATGAGCACATGGTGGGGAAAACAAACAGGACTGGGCCAGGATGTGACAGATGCCCCCTCCAAGATGCGCAACTCCTGGGGCGTGTAAAGCTAGACTCCCCAGGAGCTGCCGCAGGAGGGACCAGGAAAACAAAACAGAATGAACCCACAAGACTCAGGACAAGACAGGAAATGGAGCTGGGGACAAGAGACTAGACCAAAATAGACACAGGACAGGACTAGAAACAGGAGACGGGACACGTGACAAGACAGGGTGCTGGACATTAGACTGAACACTGGATGAGGACTGAGACTGGGCAGGTGTAGAAAACTGGGACAAGACTGAGGACAGAACAGAATGAGAGATGGTAGACTGGACAGGGGCATGTGACTGGACAGAGGACAGGACAGGGTGCTTGACATTGGACTGGACTTGAACATTGGACAGGGACTGAGACAAGATGGGAGCAGAGACAGTTGACTGAAACAGGGACTGGACTATACTGGAAACATGGGGAGAAACACTGGACTGGAACATAGACTGGACAGGTGATGAGACTGAGGATCGATACTGGGTGTGGACAGGGGACTGGACTTTAGGCAGGGGAACTGGGACAAGGACATTCACAGGGACAGACACAAACACGGTGACAGGGACTGGGACAGAGACAAAGGCAGACACAGGTACTGGGACAAGGACAGAAACAGGAACCAGGACAGGGACAGACAGGGAAACCAAAACAATTGGGGAGTGCCCAGGACTGGCAAAAGTCTGAGTATCCAGCCTGTGTACAGTTCTCGGGATCAGCCCTGAAGTCCTTGGCTGACGAAGCCTCCTTCACAGGGACGGGAGCGGCTGATGAAGCCGCCTTCACAGGGGCGGGCGTGGCCGGGTTGGCCACCATCACAAGGACCGGAGCGGCTGTGGAAGCCACCCTCACAGGGACAGGAGCGGCTGAGGAAGCCGCCTTCGCAGGGACAAGAGCGGCTGAGGAAGCCACATTCGCAGGGACAGGAGTGGCTGAGGAAGCCACCATCGCAGGAACAGAATCGGCGAAGGAAGCCGCCATCGCAGGAACAGAATCGGCTGAGGAAGCCGCCATCGCAGGAACAGAATCGGCTGAGGAAGCCGCCATCGCAGGAACAGAATCGGCTGAGGAAGCCGCCATCGCAGGAACAGAAACGGCTGAGGAAGCCGCCCTCACCGGATCCGGAGTGGCCTGGATCGCCGCCCTCGCTGGATCCGGAGCGGCCTGGATCGCTGCCCTCACTGGATCCGGAGCGGCCTGGATTGCTGCCCTCGCTGGATCTGGAGCGGAGAGACCTGCGGAGACGTCCTCGGAAACATGGACTTGGGCTGCTTGAAAGGCATGTGCTGGAGCTGTTGAGGGTTTGAGGGGCCCAATGGGCGCATTCATGAGGAAATCCCAAATGTCCCCTGAACAAGGATCCTCACGAAATGTGCCCCTGTTAGCCTCTCCTCCTTTGCCCTGAGGCTTGAGGCTAACAATACCAACCCTCAACGCCCCCCAAAATTTTTCCCGGACTTGAGGGGGTAGTTCACTGGTGAGGGGGAGACTCCAGCATGCTGCTTCCGCTGACTCCATTGTTTGCAGGGTGTGGAGAACACCGTAACCTCCACTACATACCCCGCTGGAGTGCCAGGACCTGAACCGAAAGGAGTACGCCTAATCTCACACCGAGCAAACGGATTCCTCGCTACGTTCATAGTGGCTGGTCTGGTGTTCTGTCACATCTGCGCAGGAAGGACGAGGAGACGGACGTAAATGCAAGAACTTTATTAACAGAATCAAAATATACACGGGTAGATACATGGAAACTAGACAAGACTATACTATAAATTAACCAAAGACAGATAGGAGACAGCCATGAACCGGTGTAGATATGTGAGATAATTTTCCTCTTTCCACAATGTGTCCCTACCCCACCTATCTCCCACCCACTTCTCTGCCCTTGTGACTTCTGCTCTCCCACCCCCCAGCACCTTCTCATCTCTTGAGGTCAATGACGCCACAGAGTCACTCTGCACAACACTGAGCTCCTGCTTAGATCGCCTGTGCCCTCTGACTACCAGACCCGCAAGACCCATGCAGCCCCACCCGTGGCTTACTGACTCCCTTCGATCAATGCGAACTAACCTCAGAGCTGCTGAGAGGAGATGGCAAAAAACAAAAGACCCATCACACCTGACACAACTACAATCCCTGCTCTCAGCCTTCTCAACAAATGTCACCATTGCAAAAAAGAAATTCTACCAAGACAAAATCAACAATGCTACTGACAACCGGAAGCTGTTTTCAACCTTCAAGTCTCTGCTGAACCCTCCACCTCCACCCCCTGCAACCAACCTCACCGCTGACGCATTTGCTGACTTCTTCACCAGTAAAGTTGCTGCAATCAGCAGCCGGTTTTCTGACCCCTCTACACAGCCTCCGGCTCCCCCTTCGAATCCTCCTAAACCTACTGCTTCCTTCCCTTCTTTCACTCCTCTCACAGAAGACGAGGTATCAAATCTTCTTAGAGGTGGCCGTCCCACATCCTTTCCACTGGATCCCATTCCTACCACCCTACTGCAAACCATAGCCCCGTCCATTGTGTCCGCAGCCACTCATGTAATCAATTCCTCACTAACCTTCAAGCAAGCTCAAGTAAGACCTCTACTCAAAAAACCTGCTCTTGCTCCTTCTATAGTAGAGAACTAGTGACCAGTCTCTCTCCTCCCCTTCCTGTCTAAAATCATTGAAAGAGCTGTCTTTAAGCAGGCAACAAAATTCCTCTCCCAACATAACCTTCTTGACTCGAACCAATCCGGCTTCAAGAGCGGCCACTCGACGGAATCTGCACTTCTGTCAGTAATGGAAGCTCTTAAAGATGCAAAAGCAACAGGATGAAGGAACATCACCTCCAATTGAATTTATCCAAAGCTGAACTACTGGTCCTCCCAGCCAAGCAAGTTATTCTCCTCAACATCAGCATCAAGCTAGGGTCCCTATCAGTGGCTCCCACCAAGGTTGTAAGAAACCTAGGTGTCATGGTTGATGACCAGCTGGCCTTCGCAGATCACGTTACCGCTGTAGCTCGATCGTGCCGCTTCTCCCTATTCAACATAAGGAAGATTAGGCCATACCTAACTCAACATACAACACAGCTCCTCGTTCAGACGTTAGTAATCTCCCGTCTAGACTATTGCAACGCCCTCCTGACAGGTCTTCCGGCCTGTGCTGTGAGACCGCTACAGATGATCCAGAATGCGGCAGCACGCCTGGTCTTCAACCAACCAAAAAGAGCACATGTCACGCCCCTATTAGTTGAGCTGCATTGGCTACCCTTAGCTGCTCGCATCAAATTCAAATCACTAATGATGGCCTTCAGAGTATTCACTGGTTCTGCTCCCATCTACCTCAATAGACTCTTAAAACCATACGTTAGCGCCCGCCCTCTACATTCCTCAATGGAGCGCCTACTAACACGACCAACCCCCCGTACAGGTCAGTTGAGACTATTCTCATCTCTGGTACCACGCTGGTGGAACGAGCTTCCAAGCACTATCAGAGCAACAGAAACCCTCTCTGCATTCAAGAAATCATTGAAAACCCAGCTCTTCCGAGAGTATCTTTTGCACTGAATGTCTTTCTTTAATGCACTTATTACTTCCTGGCATATTGCACTTAATGTAAGGTATTTTGTATAATTTGTGCTGTAGTTCAAATGTTAGATCCTCTTTTGTAAGTCGCTTTGGATAAAAGCGTCTGCCAAATGCATAAATGTAATAAATGAGACACACAAAAACAGAGTAACACACATCTACACACACAACACCAGACAAAGGAGCACTCAAACTACAAGGGTATATCAGGACAAGACAAACGAGGAATACCTGGAGACAATAACGAGACAGAGGCAGGACTGAGGTGGGGCCAAGGCGGAACTAGGGCAGAGACAGGAACAACAACAAACAGGTGTGGAAAACAGACAGGACTGGGCCAGGATGTGACAGCTAGGACATTAAAAATGGGTCGTGGCTGGGTCTTCCAGCACGACAATGACCCAAAACATACAGCCAAGGCAACAAAGGAGTGGCTCAAAAAAAGCACATTAAGGTCATGGAGTGGCTTAGCCAGTCTCTAGACCTTAATCCCTGAGAAAACTTATGGATGGAGCTGAAGGTCAGAGTTGCCAAGCGACAGCCTCAAAATCTTAATGCAAAATCTCTGCAAAGAACGGTGGACCAAAATTCCTCCTGAAATGAGTGCTGTGCTTGCCAACAAGGGTTTTGCCACCAAGTATTAAGTCTAGTTTGCTAGAGGGATACTTATTTCTCTCTGCAAAATGCAAATAAATTTATATATTTTATACAATGTCATTTTCTGTTTTTTTTTTTTTTAATATTCTATCTCTCACTGTTAAAATAACCCTTTTCTTAAAATTATAGACTGTTCATATCTTTGTTCGTGGGCAAACTTACAAAATCAGCAAGTGATCATAATTATTTCCTCCACTGTAAATCTCTAAATGGTTTAGGCCCACAGTATCTTACTGAACTTCTCATACTTTATCGCCCGTCACGTACACTTCGTTTACAGGATGCCTGTCTACTCTTAGTTCCTCACATTAAGAAAAACACTGCAGGAGGAAAAGCATTCTCTCACAAAGCTCCTCGACTCTGGAATGAGGCTATTGAATGAGGTTACTGTTCGGGGCTCAGACACATCTTTAAATCTAGACTAAAAATCTACCTTTTCAAAAAAGCTTTTGGTTAATCACTCACTTTCAGGTTACTCCTTCTCTACTAGTGTTAGTTACAGCCCTTTTAGTTAGCTTTCTGGTAACCGCCAACATGCTGTCTGCTTCTGGCTTCTCTTGCATGGCCTGTTGAAGCTTTTTTCGCAGGACAATTTTGCGCCGGCTTTCCCTTTATTATTCTCCCTTATCTGTTTTTCTTTCTCCTGTCTCTCTCATGCTTTAAGATGTCCTGCTGCTCTCCAGGTGTTGCCCTGATCCAGCCCATGTGTGTCCCGTACAAGATCCTGGCCTTCATGCTTGGCCATGCTGTTTTATCTCAAATTAACTCTGTACCTACTTTTAACTCACACAGAATCACAGACCCCCCCCCCTTCTTCCTCAGACTAATACATCACTAATATACTACATTCACATTACTATAACCCCTTCATCTGTCATCAGTTCACTTTTACTTCTGTTCTGTTCTCTGTTGTGTTGCCGGTGTCAACCTGAGGAGGATGGGTTCCCCGTATGAGTCTTGGTTCCTTCCAAGATTTCTTCCTCGTGTGCTGAGGGAGTTTTTCCTTGCCGCTGTTGCCCCTGGCTTGCTCATAGGAGGCTTGGACCCGGATCTCTGTGTCACGCCCTTGTTCTGTCGTGTCTGTTGTCCCTGCCATGTGCTCACTTTGCACATGGCTCTGTTTGTTATTGTCCTTGTCTCCGCCTATGTCCCGCCTTCTTTCCTCCTCCTTGTAAGTGTCCTCGTCAGTGTTGTTTGTAATCCTGCCCCTTCATTATTAGTCTCAGGTATCCTTGTGTGTATTTAAGTCCCCTTCTCTCACTTCCTCTTGTCGGACATTTCACCTTTGTAGTGTTTCGTATTCAGTTGTTTCATTTCCAATATCTTTGTCATATCGCTCCCTTCAGTCTGTCTGTTCCTCGTTTTGTCCAGTCCGTTCCTCGCTTCTTTTCCTCTGTCGTTGTTTTGTTTCTCTGTCGTCATTGAGTTTCAAGTCTGTCTGTTTCTGCTTTTCCTCGTTTTGTTTTTTGTCTCTGTCTCTGTTTCGTTATATTTTGTTAATAAAGTTACTGTGTTTTAGCGTGTGTGTCCGTCTCCCTCAGTCCGCCCTCCGCGATCCTGACACTCTGTAAAGCTGCTTAGTGATGACTTTTTGTTGTGAAAATCACAATGTAAATAAAATTTGATTGAATTTGAATTGCTTCAGCAAAAATGGATTCAAATAATGAGTACACTGCTACTAACAATGATCTTTTGTTCATTATATATCTGTTAGCTCAGTGCGAGTAACTGGGCTGGTGGTTTTTCTTCTTACATGTGACAAATTAAAAACAACTTATGGCCCCTTATGTTTTTGAATGCTCTGAAGCTGTAGAGCACAAGCATCGTGTGCTTATAACAAGCCAGATAGTCCATTTTCACTTTAGGAGCATCCAAGGTTTTCAGAATTGAATATTTGAATGTGTTGGACCATTTTTCCCATTTTAATTCAGTTGATCTTAAATGAGCTTGGGTCTAGAGAAGGCAGCAGGGTTTTTTGTCCTGCTTTTACATATAGTTTCTCTTTCTCATGATATACTTTTAACTTGCATGTGTAAGTGTAGTGACAAACTATGTTCACATAAAATTATTTGGTCAGTGTTTTTCCAAGCACACAGTGATTTCCACTACAGAATCTTGTTTTAATCCAGTGCCATCTAATGGCTTGAGGATCACAGCCAGCCAATATTGGGTTTGGGCCTGTTGAATATAAAGATTTCTTTGATTTAAAAAAATATTTTATTTTCTGTAGATGGAGAAACCCCCAGGTTCTTTGCTGTTACGTGTTAATAAATATGGTTCTTAAATATCTTAAATTCTTAAATATTTTCACTATTTGTACACCCCACCCCATATTTAATTTTGGTGCACTTTTTAACGTCAGTTATGTCACTGACCTTTTGGCAGTTAGATAAATAGATCAAAACATCATTGCTTTCTTTTTTATTAGAATGTTGCACTGTGTCCAAACCTTTATAAAAGTGGTGTTTACACTGGTGTCTTGTTGACTGGGCACTGGGCACAAGGAAGGAAATCCCCCTGGATATAAACACAGGGAGAACACATCAAAGATTTTCACAGTGACCCATGATGAAGTCATTAACTCACAGCACCTGGAGCAGAAAAGGTTAAAGATCTTGGTGCATTTACATTTAAATTCATCCACCAGCAAGAGATTAACTATTTTGCAGTAGTAGTACAAGTCATAGTGCTTTATGGCTCTTTTGAGATTTTGTAATTACCTTAGAAAAGAAATAAGAAATTGAAAATGTGTTTTGCTAGGTTGATAAATGAATGCTCCAGTCAAAATTTAAAGCATGATAAGAAAATCAATCAATCAATCAAATTTAATTTATATAGCACTTTTCACATCAGAAAGTTGTCAAAAAGCAACTTTACAGAGATCCTGGTCCAAGCTTCCTATGAGCAAGCCAAGGGCAACAGTGATGTCACACTTTTGACCTATGTAGTGTGTTTTTGTTTGGTTCTGTGCTGTGATCAGTTTTCATTCCTGTCTGTTCCCTAGTCATGTGATTTCCCTGCCCTTATGTTTCCCTACTCATGTGATTACTCCTCCCTCGTGTTTCTAGTCTGTGGTCCTTAGTTGTGGGCCATTGTTTTTACTGTTTTGCTTCCCTTTTGCTGTGCATTTGAGTCTCCATGTTGTGACTTAGTGAGTTATAGTAATGTGAAGATAAAATATTAGTGATATGAGTATGCGGAAGCAAGAGGTGGTCAGTGATTCTGTGGAAGGGTTAAAGCAGGTGGAGAGTTAATTTGGGATGAAGCAGTATCCTTGCATGGCCAAGCATGATGCTGAAAATGTATAAAGGGAGTTGCTAATCTCCATTTCTTTATTTTTGTTCCTTGTTGAAGATCTGCTCTGGGGCTGCATATATTTTGCATGCATTTTGCTTATAGGCTTAGCCTAATAAGAGTATAAAGCATTTATATTTATAAATTAATAATAAGTTTAGTTCATCAAATAAAGCACTGTTATTGTGTCTTGTTTCCTCTGATTCTATAATCTAATTTCCTTGAGCATCAGTAAGGATTAGAAAGTCATCATTATGTAGAGCACCTTTCACTTTAGCAAGGATGCCTTCATTTTAAATTTCAAATTCGGGTTGGCCTCAGTTTCCCATGGCTGAGTTCAGCAATGTACACAGACCTATTCAGGTATTCAGATCCATATCTGTGGCAATGCAGTTTGTGCTCTTCACACAGCCACAGACCATGGACAACGTTTACACAGCAGGTAAAAGCGACCCAAATCCAGTCTGTTTATTCATAAGTGACACAGATGTGTGCTGTAGTAACACATACATGTGGAGAAGTATAGCCCTAATGTATTATGATAGCTGGGGAACATCCCAATTTGTTTGGGTGTGTAGTGGAGATGAAAAGATTATTAATTTTTAATAAAAGATATTATACTTTTTGGGGACTTAATATGCCAAAGTTATCTTAGTATGCAGAAAGACCTTTCTCCATATTCAGAGACATCTCCAAGCCACACAAGCCAGATGGAATGTGAGATTACCCAGAGAGGGTCATAAAACTGACACTATAGACCCTTTTAAGGACAGTTTACGACACAGGGTCTTGGAGCGTCATGCAACTCTTCTCAATTGCAGAATGCAGAGAGACACACAGACTTAACCTTGATTAAAACTGTCTTCTCACAAATTTTGAAAGATTATTAAACAAAATAATCACATCTCTTAATTCCTTGGTTTACCTGATGAACAAGTTGCCTATGGGCACAACAGTTTAAAATTAATTCCATTTGGACAATCAAAATGGGTGGAATTAATTTACATGTGTTTAAAATATTTTTTTATGAATTTATGTAACTTATGAACCAAGGTAAACACATACTGTGTGTCATTTGGTTAAGAATGATGTAAAACATGGTTTCTCTTAATGATATTACTTTGTGTTGACATATAATCTTTTATATTGCAAAAGTATGATTCAACATCTTGGGATGGTCATTCAACAGGAATCGTCTTTGTCTTGACAAGGGTCATAAATTTTATATGATGTCACTACCAAGGTACAGGAAACAGCCAATAAGGAGCCAATCTTCTCTTCACTCTTCTTCTTTTCACACACCTTCGCTTCACTTCACACTTTTTCCCTTTTAAGCCTTTTTCAAGGCTAAAGAGAGAAATTATTTGGGTTTTGAAATTACTCTCCAGCCCTCTGCAGATGTCAGACTTTTATGGGCCTCTTAAGCTTGGTCCAGATAGAACAGAAATTCTATTTTAATTTTATCTCTAGTAGAAAACTATAGTTTAAGAAAAGCTTAATTCATTGCCACCCAGAGCATTGAAGGAGACCTCAGACCTCAGACCCTCAAAGTGATGACTGCAGCTTCTGGACCAGCGACGGAGACGGCCACACGCACCCTCAGAATGATCTTCTGAGCAAAGGCCCAGGAGAGACCTGCATGGACGTGTCTCTCACAAGGCGGCAGATCAGCGATGACGGAGAATCCCCACAGAGACCTTCAGAATGCCACCAGCTCCGACGGAGGGGTCGCCGTGTCTCTGAAGTATTTCCAGTCCATCTCCAGGGATACGTAAGGTCACATGGTTTCATTTCTTCATAGCTTCATTTCTTCATAGCTGGGATAAACAATAGCCTTTCTAGAATTTAGGGCAATTATCATAGAGAAATTCCCTCATATATTAATCTCCATGCTCCCTCATTTATCGCTGTAATCCATTTCATTACAGTATATGAATGTATATAATCAATATCCATTATTTGATATTACACTTAATAAACCAGTTGTGTGATAAAACCAATCCTTGGTTATTTATTTGTGTGCACTTTTCTTGTACGGAATTATTACTTCTAGTTCATATTCAGTTTCGGAGCCAAGAACCTATAGCTGGTCAATGAGCATAATTCATTAATAATTATTCATTCTAGCTAATTCTGCTGTATAATATGTAAATTAATCTAACATGATTACCTATATATCCAAGCTAAAATTGGACAGGTAAAAACACTATATATTATTTAATGACTCCCAAACATGGAACTCAACAAAATTAAATATTAATTAAATATTAACCAAATAATATTTAATTATCATTGATTCCGCTATGTAGTACTTATGTCACCACAACGTATGCATAACTATTTCCAGTACAGGTGCATTGGATGGTAAGCTATTTCCATTCAGGCACCATCAAAATGTGGCTCAGTGTTCTTCAATAATAATGGAAGATTTTCCATTGTTCATTGTTCTGATTACTGTTTCCTTGCAGTAGATATAGGGAGTTAAGGTAGTAATAGTAACACTAAATATCACAATCTCAAGAACTGTCTGAAACCCCAGGGCTGTAAAAGTTTGTAGATGATGAGGCTTTTCCCACGAAGCCATACTTTCTGCAGCCCTATTTAGGACAAGAACTGAAGATGCAATTTTATCACTTACCACCTGTTGTGATACATCTGACACTAGATTTAGCCAAATTCCTAGATCTTATATTTTTTGGGTGTGAACATATAAATGAATTTTCAATTTGTAACATGCCCCATAGACAAGTTCATTCATTCATTCATTATCTGTAACCGCTTATCCAATTCAGGGTCGCGGTGGGTCCAGAGCCTACCTGGAATCATTGGGCGCAAGGCAGGAATAAACCCTGGAGGGGGCGCCAGTCCTTCACAGGGCACATAGACAAGTTCTTAAGTGTTATATTGCCACACACCTGAGGATTTCTCATTTGATCAGTGAAAATTTCTTTTCAGTGGTTGTCAGTGAATAATATATGCAGTTGGTTTTCCCTTCTTTTTTTTTTCTTTTCTATAATGAATCAGCTCCAAGTTCTACTTGATTACAGATTTGTACAGATCATTCTTTACAGTAGACTACCCCTTACTGGAGGAGAAAGATGGCTGTTCAACCCAGAGCAGGAACAGGCCATCATAAACATGGTCAGAGCAGACAACAAACTGTCAAACTGAATTGCTGTCTCTTTACAGGACTTTTAGCTATCGCTATGGTACCATGGTTGTCCTCATAGATCTTAGCTGATGCATACTCATAACAGTCCATGTTTTTAAGTAGTTGCATCAAATACAGACACTCTTGAATGGTAGCAGCTAGAGCCATGTATTCTGCTTCGCATGTGGATAATGCGACTGTGGGCTGCTTTTTAGTCTTCCATGAAATCAGTGGTCCCTTTTTGGACAAGCTAACACAATAACCAGTTGTGCTGTGGCGATCATTCACATCAGCTGCCCAGTCAGCATTGCTGTATGCATGTAATCCAAGATTTTCATTTTCACATTTTTTGTAATGACAAATTCAGTTGTACACAACTCATTGCCAGATGTGCCCTTAAGGTATCTTAACACATGTGTTAAGATATACAATATAAGATATACATTGTTGCTCTGTAGGTTCTGCAAAATGCTGTGACAGTTTAGTCACTACAAAGCTTAAGTCCGGTCTGGTACAAGTAGTCAAATAAATAAGACTACCAACAGCTTCTCTGTATTTTTTGACATTCTTCATTCTTTCTGTTTCTTCATCATAGTCCAGTTTTTGTTCACAATGTGTGACTCTAGGTTTGCAGTCCTGCATATCAAATCTCTCGAGTATTTTCTTTACAAACCCTGTTTGAGACATTTTTACATAGTTTTCACCCTGTTCAAAATCAATCCCGAGAAAATATATCAGTTTTCGCAAATCCTTCTTTTGAAACATTGCTGTCAGAACCTCTTTGACATCCTTTAGCACTTTTTCATTAGTGGCATCGATGTAAACACAATAATCTGCTGGATTTTGTACAAAATTGTCCTCACACTGTAAGGGGCCGCCTACGCTGTGGGCCTCCCACCAACAGGGGGTGACCACACACAGGTAATTGTGCAAAATGTTGTTCCAATTTCTACCAGCCTGTTTGAAATCATACAGTGATCTGTTCAGTTTATACACCAACTTTTCTTTTACATTTGATCACTCTTCGTAACCTTCTGGTTGTTCCAGGTATATTTCACAGTCTATTGGTGTGTGGAGATCCGAGAGCACTGTTTAATCCGAGAGCACTGTTTGGTGTGTTTTCTAGAATTACAAAAAATCAAGCAGGTTCTGAACAACTAATTCCAGCAACTCTCACCAGTAAAGATTTTATGGACTTTTTTAATAATAAAATTGAGAATATTAGACAACAAACTCTAGCCACAGGATCAAATCCATCCTGGCTGCCACCTGATGTGAATGAAATAAAACATAATATAACTGTAAAAGAAAGACTTGAAACCTTTTACCCACTCCCACAATTAGAACTAGAGAAGATTATCACCTCCGCAAACTGTACAACTTGCACACTTGATGCAATTCCCACAAAGTTGCTCAAAGAAGTACTACCAGCTATTATTGATCCTCTTTTAACTATAGTAAACTCATCGCTTAGTCTGGGCCACGTACCCAAAGCTTTTAAATTAGCAGTTATTAAACCTATGATCAAGAAACCAAATCTTGATGCTAGTACACTGTCTAATTACAGGCCTATTTCTAATTTGCCATTTCTGTCTAAGATCTTAGAAAAAGCTGTGGCCCAACAACTTAGTTCATATCTACATAAGAATCATATATATGAAAAATTCCAATCTGGATTCAGGCAACATCATAGTACAGAGACAGCTCTAGTCAAGATAACAAATGATCTTCTTCTTGCCTCTGATCAAGGCCACGTATCCCTGTTGGTGCTTCTTGACCTAAGCGCAGCCTTCGATACAATAGACCACAATATTCTCATAGAAAGGTTAGAAAACATGGTTGGAATCACAGGGACAGCCCTATTATGGTTCAAATCTTACTTAACGGAACGTTATCAATTCGTAAAAGTAAACAATCTAAATTCAAATTATTCTAAAGTAAGATTTGGAATTCCACAAGGCTCTATTTTAGGACCATTATTATTTACATTATACATGTTACCGCTAGGCACAGTTATAAGAAACCATGACATTAACTTTCACTGTTACGCAGACGACACACAATTGTATATTTCAGCCAAGCCCGATGACAAACACAGATTAAAGAAAATAGAGGACTGTGTAAAAGACGTGAAAGGCTGGATGTTGCGTAACTTCCTCCTTCTAAACAGCAACAAAACAGAGGTCCTGCTTTTGGGTCCAAAAGTGACAAGAAATAAATTATCAGACTTAATTTTAAATCTAGCTAACTTTCCAGTTAAACCTGGTTCAGCAGCAAAAAATCTTGGTGTCATAATTGACCCGGATTTATCATTTGATCAACACATAGGTAGTATCACTAGGACAGCTTTTTTACATCTTCGCAATATTGCTAAGATTAGAAATGCCTTATCCCTCCAGGACGCAGAAACATTAGTACATGCCTTTATTACTTCAAGGCTTG
Source organism: Hoplias malabaricus (assembly GCF_029633855.1). Classification (NCBI taxonomy): domain Eukaryota; kingdom Metazoa; phylum Chordata; class Actinopteri; order Characiformes; family Erythrinidae; genus Hoplias; species Hoplias malabaricus. The sequence continues at coordinate 17,333,550 of NC_089808.1, forward strand.
ACTACTGTAACGCACTACTGTCAGGATGCACCAGCAGCAATTTAAGAAAACTTCAACTAGTTCAAAATGCTGCAGCTAGGGTCCTCACTAAAACTAGAAAATTTGAACATATCAGCCCAGTTTTATCATCACTTCATTGGCTGCCTGTTAAATTCCGCATTGACTACAAAATTTTGTTATTAACATATAAAGCTCTACATGGGCTTGCTCCTGAATATCTTCAAGATACAATTTCCTATTATGAGCCCCCACGTTCACTCAGATCACAGAATACTGGATTTTTAAATGTTCCCAGAATTCAGAAGGCCTCAGCTGGGGGAAGAGCCTTTTCTTATAAAGCCCCCCAACTCTGGAATGATCTTCCAGAAAATGTTCGGGACTCAGACACAGTCGCAATCTTCAAATGTAGGCTAAAAACTCATTTGTTTAGTTTATCATTTGGTAGCTAATGCTCCCCCATAGATAAAGGCGGCAGATCCGGGGGGTCCATGGACACAGGGAATTATAGTATACTGAGACGCTGGTGCTGTCGTCCCGCCGCTTCTCGCGATCACTCAGGTTTGTTGACGGTGGAGCGGAGGGATGCCAGTGTTTCAGGATGCTCCCGTGTCTGTGTGTCCTCCTGGTTCTCTCCTTTTAGTTAATGCTGTCATAGTCAGATCTGCCGGAGTCATTAGCCACACTCTGGAAATTTTCATATTTTCTACTTTACAAACACAAAACAGTTCAAAACTAATTCCATCCCTTTACATCTTTCCGAGTAAACGACTGCCCACCTGTCTGTCTGGACACTGATGGATGACTGTCGAGATCCTCCTCCACGCTTCAGACCAGCTGCCCACGCTCCAGCAACCACCAAGTGCCTTGAAGCTGTCCCTACACTGAAGTTCTCATGGACTACTAACTATCATCACCAGTAGATTGACCAGAGGAGGATGGGTCACCCCTTGTGAGCCTTGGTTCCTCCCAAGGTTTCTTCCTCAGCTGGGGGAGTTTTTCCTTGCCACTGTCGCCCCTGGCTTGCTCACTTGAGGGTTTTACATTTGTCTTTACATTTCATGTCAAATCTTGTCTTACTGGAATTCTGTGAAGCTGCTTTGTGACAACATCAGTTGTGAAAAGCGCTATATAAATAAATTTGATTTGATTTGATTTGATTTGGAGATAAGCGGTTTTGACATCCATTTGATGCAGGATAAGGTTTTCCTGCACTGCTTTCTGCATCAAAACTCTACTGCTAGTTAGACTGCATTTTCACTGCATGAACCCATTATCCCCCCACTGTCTGCTTGCCTTTAGGAAGGGTTGTTAGAGTAAATGTATTGTTTTCTCGTAGCGACATTTCCTCATCCATTGCTTTTCTCCATTCTTTGGAGTTTTGAGAATGTACAGCTTCTTCAAATGTTAAAGGTACATCACACACAATTCTGTAGCAATAATCTATGTTTGTTAACACCTGATCATCGATTACCTCATCAGTTACATATTTATTCAGGTAACTTGGCTTCTTCCTCACCCTTGAAGGATAGCTTGTTGTGGCTGGGTCACAGATAGCATCATTTTTGTTGTCTGACTCTGATAAGGAGACTGGATCCTGACTTTGCTCAGGTGTCTCAGATTCCTCTGTCTCTTTCCTGGACCTTTTTTGTATGTCAAACTCATCCTCGGTTATTACATCAGTTTGTCTGTTGCGCTACCGCCTTTTTGGAAACAAACTTCACTAGTCTGTGTTTTTGCACTTTTCCCTTGTGTGGAAAATAGATTAGGTAGGCAGGGCTATTTTTGTCGTATCCTACAAAAATTCCCTCCTCACATTTTGAATTAATTTTCCCTTGTCTTGTTTGTAGGCGTAACAGGCTGAACCAAATTTCTGCATCCTGGACAGATTTGGTCTTTTACCACTTCCTTTTTGGTAAGGGGTTTGTCCTGTACATCTATTGAAACATTTGTTTCTTATTGTGGCTGCTGTTTGAACTGCGTAAGGCCACAATGCTTTAGGTAAGTTGCTCTCTATCAACATGCACCTCACCATGTCAAAAAGTGTGCGCCAGTTTCGTTCGGCAGTGCCATTTTGGTGTGGCGATTATGGCGATGAGGTCTCATGTCTGATACAGTTTTTGTTAAGTAGTGCTTGATAACACTTTCCGGTAAACTCTGTGCCGTTATTAGATCGCATACACTTAATCTTGCCATACAGTGCTGTGTCTGCAATAAACCTCTCTGTTGCTTGCAGTGTGTCACTCTTATGTACACAAAAACTGCACTGGAAAAGTCATCAGTGAATGATGCAAATAATGCAAATATGTAGCCCTCTGTAGACTCTGGGTCTATTGGTCCAGCTAAATCTGTGTGAACCAGTTCTAATGCAGCTTTAGCTCTCTTATCTGGTTCCCTGTTTTTCGATTGAGTGAACTTTCCTTTAATGCACATTTCACATTGTTTCACTTGTTTATCACTGTTGCCCTTAATGTTTATTCCTTCAACAACACCCTGTAAATTTCTTATGTCATCGTAATTACAATGTCCCAGAATTTGGATATCATAAGAACCTTTACACTGATCTTCCTTAAGATTAACCTTAAAAAATTAAGTTGGATAAACTTAATTGAATTACTTGTTACCAATTGAAGCAGTTTAATTAAGTTGGATCAACTAATTTCTTTTTACAGTGCAGTCTGAAGATAGTGCAGTCTGAAGTACAGTCTATTGCACTCTTTGATGGGGAACATCGTTCCATCTTTGTGTTTCAGAACATCTTCTCCCTGTTTGAAAGTCACTGTTGCACCATTGTTTGTCGCTGCTTTTACAGAAAAGATGTCTTGTTGATAAGAGGGGATATGTACAGCGCCTGCTTCAGGGTCGTCTTGCAGTGTCGCCCTCTGCTGTCCATCAAAGTCACCTCTGCCTCTGCTCTTCTTCTCACTACTCCTTTGCATCGGGTGCCATCAGCCAGTTCGATGCAGTGTGTCTCTGGTTTAAAGTTGTCTTCAAACCTTTTAAAACTTCCAAGGTTCGTGATGATGTGTCCACCATCAAAGCTTTGCCGCTCGTCTGCACCTCCCAATTTGCTTTACTCAGCCGAAAAGCATATTCTTTGCCATCCTCTTCATCAGCAGCTTTCCGCACCTCATCCAGTCATTATTTTCTCTTGCACACTTCCACTTGATGTGTGGGGCTTTTACAGAAACTGCACCATTTCTTGCAGTGACAAACTCTCGTTTTGTACGCATCAGAAACACACCAAGTCGGTGCCATCCACTCTCCAGTGGCCCACACTTGCCTGTGCATGCTTTGTGCTTGATTGTGCTCGCGCTTTCGTGACGTTGTCCTCTGTTGCTGCCGCGCGCATTTTTTCGGTGTCTTCATAACTCTTTAATTTACATTTGAAGTCAGTAAATGTCATTTTAGTTTCATTGCGTAACATGGATGATAAATGGTTTGAATGACTCCGGTAGTCCTTTCAAAATCATAGCAATGAACAGGCCGTCGCTCAAAGTTTCACCTGCATTTCTTAATGCTGTAATGGCTGCTTCGGTTCTCAAAACATAGTCCGTGACACTTTCACTGTTATCTTTCTGCAAAAAGTCAGCTCTGTATATAGACTGATGACACGGGGCTCACCCTTTCCTGCGTAGAAGTCTCTTAGAATCTTTAGAGCCTTTCCTCCATCATCAGCAGCTTCGCGCATCACTAGCGATAGACTTGTGTCATCCAGAAACTGGATGAGCTCTGCGTATGCTTCTGCATTTTTTGTGTCGTCTTCGCCTTCCTCTTCAGGCTTTAAAATAACTTTAAGCCTTGCAGTTGAAAGTGGCCTAAGAACATTGTTTTCCATAGTTCATACTTCTCCACATCTCCATCAAAAACTTAGCCTTAGCACCTATCTTCACCGGGCACGCAGTACAGTGCGACTTTTCTCAGCGGTACCTGCCATAAACTTTTGGTGCTCACTCTCGCTCTTGCCTGGGTCTCGAAGCGGGTCTGGCCCATAACCTGTTATCAGATGAGACTTCACAGCAAGATTCAGACCCGTTCACTTAGCAGTACCTTGATGGAGGGAAAGAACATCACACATTATTAAACTCAAAATTGGAGCAGGCAGAGGGAGCTTCCTGTTCGCGCCAAGTCCCTTTTTATTTCTCACATTGCGTCACAGAACAACAACACTCCTTATTGGACTATGTATATAACACGTCACTTCCCACAACTGACCTTTGGGAATAAAACATATACATTCACATCATAGAGCATACATCTTAACAGAAACATTACACTGTAGAAAGTTATAAACAATAAATATTTTTAAAAAAAGCAAATGGCGAGAAAACTTCAAATTTCAATAAAAATATTTTTTAAATTAAAATTGTAAAAGTACACTTCAATTTTATTATTATAAAATTCATATAAAATATACAAATTCAGAACACAGAAATATGTTTACTAGTGATTATTACTTCACTTGAACCTCATGCCCTTCACAAAATGTAATCGCTCATTGACAGATATCACAGACGAGACATTTGTTGTTGCTGAGATTTTGGCAGTAAATTCTGGCCAAGGCTATACCGAAGCTATCAAACTCAGAGGACTTTCTTTTTGCTCGGTTGAACAGTGGCTCTTGTTAAGACCTTGTCAAACTCTGATAATACAGCAGCACTGCTGTGCTGCTCCATTGCAACTTGCATCTTATAATATACCTTTTGGCAGGATAGCTGACCTTAATGCTGTAGTTGATAGCATATTAAGTTTCAATTATCTTTAATCTGTAAAGTTTAATTCGTTAAGTATTTGTCTCTTTTAGGTTTTGTTTCTTTATATATATATATATATATATATATATATATATATATATATATATATATATATATATATATATAATATTTTTTTTGTAGTTTTTCTATGGCTCTCTCTAGTTGGTATTTGGATGAAAAATGACAAATTCAATGTTGAGAACATACATTCATTTTCTGTAGCTGCTGCATCGTGTTCATGGTCAAAGTGGGTCTGGAGCCTTCACAGAATCATTTGGTGAAAGTTAGTAATACACTGAACAGAACACTCACCCAGTTACATCTGTGGGCACATTTGAATAGCATATCCACCTGTGGATGGAAATCCAGAGCACTCAGTGGAAACCCATACAGACAAAGGTAAAATATAACAAACTCATCACAAACAGTGACACAAGCTGGGGTTTCAACCCATTACCTCAGAACCAGGAGATGTGTGACAGTGACACGATCTGTTACAGTGCCCAACTTTTTGTTGTAGAATTTCATTTTTTTGCTACAGCAACAATAGAGAAATGTCCATCCATTATCTGTAACCGCTTATCCAATTTAGGGTCGCGGGGGTCCAGAGCCTACCTGGAATCATCGGGCGCAAGGCGGGAATACAACCTGGAGGGGACGCCAGTCCTTCACAGGGCATAGAGAAATGTCCTTATGTTTAATGCTGTAATACAGAAGCAGCATTTATGTAACTTTTATTCTTTTAAACACTCTAAGCATCCTCTATCCTCTATTTGAGGATGTGCTATATAAATAAAATATTTTAGCATATGGTCAACCTCAGTTCTTCCCAAATGTTGACACAAACGTTTTACTAATGCTGGATTGCCTCCTCCCCCTCTCAGCCATAAAACTCCCACAATGCCTTACAGCCAGGGCTGTAAATGACACCAGAGCTATTAATTAATTCATGGTCCTTCACCAGTGGGCTGGCCTTGTGTCCAGAACACTGCATAAAAGAAGGAATAGAGAGTATAGTGTAGAAGAGGAATGAGGAAAAAGGAAAATGGTAGGAAAATGAAAAGATAAGCACATTAATTCAGTGAAGGAAAGAAGAAAAGAAATAAGAAAAAAGGTTGAAATATGAAAATTAAGAGAAAAGGAGATGAGTATAGTGTAGTGTCATGTTTGGAAGGAAAAAAGGAAACGGGTGGCTTCGGGTGGAGGAATGAAAAACAGAAGAGGAGAAAAGTTTTTAGTGATGCTGTACTGCCTCCTCCCCCACTAGCCATACAACTCCCACAATTCCTAGCGGCCAAGGCTGTAAATGACACCATATCTCTTAATTAATTTATGGTCCTTCAACGAGGGCTCGCCATAGGCACAGAGCACTGCATAAAAGAAGGAATAAGGAGTATGGTGTAGAAGAGGAATGAAGAGAAAAGAAAAGAATAGGGTCAGAAAACGAAAAGAGAAGAGAAAAAGAAGAGGACTGAAAACAAAGGAACAAGAGAAGGAAATGCAGAATATATGAGTGGAGGAAAAAACAGACGAGAGGAAATGAGAATAAGAGAAGAAAAAGGAATTGGAGAATAGATAAGAAATTAATGTTTGGAGGAATGTGGGGGTGAAGAAAACAGAACAAAGGGAAAATAAGTAAAAAATAAAGAACAAATCGTTTTGGGTAGAAGAATGAAAAAAGAAGAAGCATAAAAAGGGAAAATGAGAAAAAGATCAGATTAAAATGAAAAAAAAAAAAGAGAATAAAAGAAGAAAAAAGAAGTGAAGGAAACAGAGGAGGGGTTTTGGAAGCTTCAGCCCATCTGATCATCAGTTAGTCGATCACTGCCCTGGGAGGGGCAAGAGCACACAGAAATACACAGGAAGAGGTAGAAAAGGACAGAGAGATAATGATGGCGCATAAACTGGCTGCTCACACACGCTCAGCATTTGTACCTCTGTTGATGAGCATTGGGGCAGTGTTCGTGTCTCAATATTTCTTCAAGGCATCAGCCCAGGTTCCTGATCCAGCGGTAAGATAAACCTCAAATTTCTCTGCCTGCACACCTCACAGTGCAAAGAAAACAAGCTAATGCTGCAGTCACAATATTAATTCCACTGTGCTTTACTAAAACAGTAGCAGAACATGTTAATTAATGAAAAATGACACATTACACATCATTTGTATATGAATTATATAAATAATATAAATTAAACCAATCGTTATTATTCAAATTTTACTACAGAGGATTTGCAACACTCAGATTGAATCACAGTTTTATATCTCACCTCAATGCATGTATGGTTAGAAATACCGTACATACAAGCATCAAGAATCTTTTTAAATTATTTTTAAGCATTTTAGTAATATTTGTGAGTTATAGACATTTTTAGAATGTGTGACTTGGTGCATTTTAGAATGTATATTGTGTTCTAGAATAGTTTAATATGTTCTGCAAACCAAAATTTCAGAAATAATATATGAAACATTTTAATTAAAAAAAAGAGCAGTGATTTGATTTTTTTTTAAAATATGTATTCACCTGAAATGTTTAGAAATGTTTAAGGTCTGTTTATTAACAGTTATTAATTACATTGCTGATACATAGACAGTCATTAATAATCAGCTATAACAAATTAATACAAAGGTCAACAGTGACCTGTTGTTTGCCAAATAGTGAAGCCACATCTATCTACACCTCAGATCTTGCCAAATACAACCCTTATTTGTCTTCTCCATCAGTCAACATTAACCCTGCCAGCTTCATCACACATGTGTTAATAGGTTTAACCATTTAATTAACCATGCTAAAAACAAGGTATCTTATTATACATTAATGAAAGGTAGTATACCTTAACATATGAAATGACTAAATTCATATTAATCTTTTCTTAGCTTATTCATTCCCTTGATATCTTCAGATATTTGACACTAAAAATTAGAAGAAAAAAAAAGAGGTCACTGTTGTACTCCCTGTCTCTGGTTTACAAATGATTATTAATGACTTTTAACTTTATAATTTAATTAAGAATTATATAATAAACAGGCATTTAAATGATTTATAAGCCTTTATAAGTGTAGTCTTATTTTAAAATTGTACTTATTTTATATATAAATGCTTATATCAAATTGAATGCTTTAAACATTTTCCAAAAAGGGCATGTCTATCCTTCGGATAAATCACCATTCCTTTTACCAAAATGTAGTAATTCTTTGGAAACTTGAGCATGATTTATGTGGAAAGTAGAATGTTTTTCTTGTTTATTATGAAAGTTGAGCTGCTCAACAATTTTTTGGTCCTCCATTCATACTGCATACTTACATACAGTTCATTCTATCACCTGCATTCTTTTAACAAAAATTCACAATGTGCAGACAGAGGCTTGGGAATTTTGTCTCAGATAATAACAGGAACATGTCTTTACTGTGCAAGTTAGACATTTCTCTGGCACTAAAAATTCAGTACAATTAACAATCCTGGCTTTTGTATGGGTAACAATCATTATGGTCCCTATCCTTTTTGACTAGTAGAATACTATGGTCAATAAAAAAAAAAAAATATATATATATATATATATATATATATATATATATATATATATATTATAATATAGGGTATATTCTGTGTTTGTGTACCTTTCGTTAACTGGTTTTCCATCTCTAATCCTGCAATAGAAAAATGGAGAAAAACCCAAAAGACACAGATGTATCTGCTACTATGTTGCTGGTTTATATGGAAGAAACTGTGTTTGCCTTTTCTTCAGTGTGACTCTGTCTAAAATGGAGTTGATTCACTAGTTTTATCTAAAAAATCTTCCTGCAAGTCTTCCTGCAGGACTCCAGTCTGCAGGCAGATAATCCTTTGAACTATCCCAAATATGTAGTATTGGAGTATGGTTCTAAATCCATCTTGCTGTCCAGTGTTGTTCTGATGAGAGTGGGCAAAATAAAATTTAAAAGTGTATAGTCAAAATAATAAAATAAATAAATAAAATCAAAACTCTTAGAGTCGACTCAGTTTCAGTTTGTGCAGCGTACTTCGAACTTAAAACAAATCTCATCTTGCTACCACCTGAGCCTGCTGTAAAGAGTGGATTACCCATTACTCTTTCCTGACTTTATCTGTTTAATTCTGGCTCTTGCGATGAACACAGCAAATTTTGTGCCTTTCAACTGACATGCAAAAGGGCCAATGATAAGTCTGCTATTTTGGCCTGACGTGTAGAAGAAGGCAGTTTTTATTATTCATGAAAAAAGGACCAGTAAAAGCTAGTACAAAACGATACACAGAAGTGCATATACGCAGATGTACACACAGCCAATCAGAATGCAACTGTCAAAATCCTGACTGTACGGCCAGGGTAGTGCACTCTCTATCTGGGCAGAGCGTCTGTGGTTGAGACTGACGCAACTTGAGCACAGCTAAAGAAATTGATCATACATAAACACACACACACACACACACACACAGAGCAGCAGGCATCCTTTTATACTTCTCTCAATCCACACACATGCATCTGTAAATCCACAAATATGGCCGTCAGGTGAACAAGCTCCCACTATGTTGCACTGGATAAATTTATTTGTGAATAGTGAAACATCTGTTATTTGTGTTTAATCATTTATGCATTTATATTTTGAGTATTTTGAGACTAATCTCTCTCCATAGAGCTCTGTTAAAAAATGTGATATGGATAAATGGGTCAGGGATCCACACTTCTGTATCTTTTTAATGTTTGAATGAGGACTAAACATCCTGAAAGAAACAATAAAAAAAAAAAATTAATATCAAAGTTATTTTTGAGTTGTGTGTTTGAGTGAAGAGTAGGTACTATAGCATTGTAACTTTATTGTTGTGGTTATATTTTAAAATTGACAATACTTATGAATACAGTTTCATTGTGTTAAATTAACATTGTTTATTTTACATTTAAATATCCATGATTAAATAGCTACAGTCTTAAGACGGGATAATATGAATAATTTTAGGAAGTTGTGTGATTTCTTACATTTTTAAATAGTTAGACAGCACTAATATATATAATTTTCAATAAATGTTGTGGAAAGAAAATGGAATACCATGTTTTTATAGAATTAAGCCAGAAGATATTTTGACTTATAGTCTAATTTACGTAATAACTGAATAGAGAACTACTGCAAAAGCATTTTTCACTTTATAATTGATTAGAATGCTCTAGAACATGTTTGCAATTACCAGGACCTTTTTTGAGTGGTTTAGAAACATGCATTTTCATACATTGAAACTGACAGGGGTACATATACACTTCACATCAATGGTACCTTCACATATATGCATGTCACCAATACAATGATACTTTCACTCAGTTTATAGTCTCTTAGAATGCTCTAGATCTTATTTGAATATACTCGGACCTTTAGGAGTGGTAAAGAAATTTGCATTTCCTCAAAGGTATGCTACACTTTCAAATGACTTTTTTTTACCACTCTGCAGTAATATTACCTTACACACCCCACATATCATGGAAAATGCTGTCTTGGTAGTCCCTTTCATTTTGGTACAGCAAACCGAATGTTAACATCCAAAAGCATACCTAATTAAACCAAATTACAGTAATTGTTCTGTAATTGTGCTCCTATACTGTCAGTAAAGCAGGCAGCCTAAAGCTATAAATGCCTCTTATGCATTTACTTCATATTGTGAACCACCATGCCTACTTAAATCACACTGTTGCTGCCTGTTTTTATCTACCGTAATTATAACACAATGAGCCTTTTCGTAAAAATCCCAAAGCTTTAGAATTCCCCCCCAAGTTCACCTTATGTTCTGAACTCAAGTGCTTGGTAATATAACTGCAGGAACATTGCAATAATATGGGTAGAACTTGGTATATTTCTTTGATGTTTCCCACTACAGCTCCTGCCTACTGACCCCCCACCAAAGCCAGACCCCATCACTTCAGAGACTGTGGTGTTCTGGGGCCTCCGCCTATGGCAAGTCGTTGGAATCTTCTCTATGTTCATCCTAGCAATTAGTAAGTATTTTAAGTACATTAAGTACAATTTCATTTTGGCAAATAACTAAAAATTTTACTTGCTAATCTGCTTTTCCCAAATACAAAATGTGTGTTGGGTGTAATATTTATCTTTAGTTTTGACATTGGCCTCAGGATATAATCAATTTGTATATAACACTATATGACATAATTTGTCAAAACTAAAGATATATATTACACCAAACATACATTTTGCACAATCAATTTGGGATCAGGAGTGCCTACCAATACAGAGAGTGTGAAACAGGAAAACCCAGTCAATTTTCATAGGCTTGCTAAGTCAGTAAACATGGGAAAAGGTAAGTGGCCTGATTAAATATGATCAAAAGGACAACAGAAAAGAAGAATTAATTGAACTATGTGGCTAAAATCCATAGATTCTGCTCAATGCTTTCTTACTGTCATGTGTTTGTGTTGATGAGAGTTGTGGCTTGCATTTAAAGGAACAGGTGCTAAAAGCATTCATTCTGACCATGACTGTTTAGACAGGGTAAAAATGGTGTTATGTAATTTGATCTTTGGAGTATGTTGACCCCAATATGTCACATACACAGAGTACAGAAATCTATGTTATATTGTGGAAAAATGGGTTAATAAGTACCTTTAAAATTATTACTGCTATTTTATATACCCAAGAAACTACTAAAAATGACATAAGAGCATCCCTATGCCTATCATTCATTAAAAAAAAAATAAATGTATGAATATGTATGGTGATGGAAGTTTTAAAAATGACTTTGCCACAGCTCCCCATTGTACACAACCTGCCCATTTCTCAAACAGGGAATATAATTCTCTGTAACTGAAAATTCTTTTAACACAAAAGTTTGCTTTGTTTAATGAGTGCATCCACATTTAGAGTGACAGTTCAATGCCCCAGACAAAATATGTACACTTGCTCCAACAACATCTAGGGCATTGAGCTGAGGTTTATATGCAGTACCTCTTTGTCCAAAGACAATGCTTTAAAAATGGAATTAACTTAAAAATGTGCATACTCCAAAAACTAATGCAGGTTTTGTAGTCCTGGAAGCTCACCGAACAATCACATTGGTTGTACATATCACATGTGGCAATACCCAGTTAATCAAATCTGTGCATTTTGATGCTAGCGGAGTTGCCAACCATCCTGTAAAATATGGAATTGTCTCATATTTGAGAAGCTGCGGGATGGCCTTGAAACCATACCCTGAGAATAAGTTTAGGCATTGAGTAGTTTTGTAATTTTCAATTTCCCCATGTCAAAACAAAACTCAAATGTCCAGGGTCCAGAACCAGGAAAAATCAGCCAATAGAATTCACTGAGAGAAATGGCCCTGATTCCACCCCTAAACTGTCAAAAACCCACCCATTTTCCAAAGCGATGTAAATCCTCTGAAGTGCAGGAAGAGGCTGAGGGAAAAAAGCTTGTCAAGCAAGGGAAACTTTAAAATAGAGAGGGTATAAACATTTTAAAACATTTTGATTAAAAATAATATTTATACATAAATATAACATTACATATTTTCATATATGATTAACAATAACATTAAAGATTATTCTTAGAGTGTACAAATTTAGGAGTCCCAAATAAGCAGTCTGTATATTAAACATTGATATAAACAGAACATTGGTAACAAAGGAGTTTTAACATAAGTACTTACATTTTGACTGGATCTAAGTTAAATGTTGTAACACTGTCGAAGTAAGAGGCAAATGCAAACATGGAGATTTATTACTCAATAAATTGAACAAAAAGGAAAACACTACAAAACAAGAGCTTCAACAGACATGATTGTTCAAAGAGATCTAAAAGACAAATGCCTGACCAGGCATGAGACAAAGACACATGTCTTTAAATCTACAGAAACCAGCAAACACCTGTGAGCTCAGTCACATGGCCTTAGGCTTTAAACATAAGAACGTTGACAAAACCAAACAGAACACAAAACATGACAATTATGGTAATGTAATAAGATTGTTTTTCAGCCACCATAGACCTATGAGCTGCATTTACTTGAAATCTCATCATAATTAATGAAATATTTTAAATAGTATAGCACTGTTTAAGCTAGTAATACAGGGTTTGCCAAATCCATGTAAAGATTGTAGGCCACTGTTCACAAAGACTACTGACTTCTCCTTTTCTTGGAAAATGACAGCCAAGCCCAGATGTCAATTTTTTGAATAAATGTATTTTTTTTTTAATAAATAATGACTGACAACATAAATGTAGTACATGACTGGTTGTAGTCAAAAAGGATGGACAGGTATATAACAATATGGATGTAGTCCCCACTTTCAGTCAATAGACTGAAATAGACATCACCATGCGGGACATGCAACGAGCGATACGGTGATGCTACTGTTGAAAAGCAGTAAATTCAGCAACAATTACAAGACAAGTCATTAAGCACTTTATTTTAATATTCACATTTTCTTTTTCAATAGCTTTGTTATATATCAAAATTTTACTTGAAATAAAAAGAGAACATAAAAAGAGAGTATTTTTGTTATTTGTAATTTAGCTAATTCCATATGAAAATTTAAAGAATAATTAAGTGCCTTAAGAAAGCTCTAGGCATAAAGAAGGGCATATAAAGTGACACCTCTTATTTTAAAGTTGTTATGAAAGAACACCTTTTCGGTCATCATGTTTTGACATCATTGTATGCCTAGTGCTTTCCTGTTTTTCCCCAGTTCTTTCTTTCATCAGGCCCTGGTGTTGATTTCATTATGCCCTTGTCACACATCCCTGATTGCTGTCGAGGTGTTCTCTGCTTTTTAGGCTATTAGGCTTGTGCCTGTGTTAGTTTGCCTGTGTGTGTTTGTGGTTGTTCATTCATTTGTCACATCACTTGTAATTTAAGGATTTTGCAGTCATTCATTTATAAGATGGTTTATCGGCAGATTAGTGGTTATTATTAGTGTGTGTGTGGGGGGGCACCTTTAAAATGAAGAGGCATCTTGAAATGATGCATATCAATCTAGTTGTGTGTATGCGCGCCTCTCATTCATGTCCCCGTTCCAATCAGATTGACTGCTGTGATGTTCCTATGACATGTCTAAGATCTGAATGGCTGAAACATGCAATAACTGCATTTAATATATATTTTATTGCCATTGCACTTGTTGTTAACATTTAAAATTTACAATTATTTGTAACACACACACAGACTCACACACTCAGACCTAAGGAACCCTTTTGAGTTGCCAATCCACCAACACCTACCCAGAGGAAACCCACATGAACACGGGGAGAACACACCAAACTCCTCACAGACCCCAGAGTGAGACTTGAACCCACAACCTCCAGGTCCCTGAGCTATAGTTTATCCCAGAAATACAATCAACGCCAACCTCTGAGTCATAAATGAACCATGTGACCTTTTTCTTTGAAAGGGTTGGGATTGTGAGCACTGGAGTTCCCAGATGCACAGGGCTTTCATTGGCTTCTTGTAGACATGGCCTTGTTGCACTGCAGCAGCATCATCAGCAGTCATCAGCCCATAATCTTCTTATGGCTTTGGTCAGAGACACAGCCATATTGGGGTGACCATTCTGCAGGAGCCTGTGGCCTTCTCCATCATTGGATCTGATTCCTTGGGTGATCCACTTGCATGCACGTCTGTCCTGGACCACAGAATGAGCTCATGTTGCCCAGCTTTCAGGGTTCAGAGGTCTGAGGTATATTTCATGCTCAGGGTGTGGCACTGAGCATCACTAGATTAAACTAAAGAATTAAAACTTCGTCTGGAGTTTCTATTGCCTTGAGGTAATGGCTCTAAACTTACTTATAGTAGATTGGTGTGAATCTATTAATCCTTCTCTCTCCCTTAATGTCTGCAGTTCTCTTGTTCTTTTATTATCCCATTTCTACTCTCTCTTCTCTGTTCTGTTCATCTCCTCTGTGCTCCTCTCTTTTCTCTTAATTAGTTCTGAAGATTAAAGTCTCAAAAAGTCTAATTTCTTATGAGAGAAATTAAAGCACATTCATCTCACTTCGCTACAATGTTCTGTTGATGACATTTTCAGGAAATGCTGAATAAATTAAATTCTTTCACTTCTGCAAGAGTCAGAGTCACACAAGGTCCAATTGGCTTTGCTCTTCATGATAGTGTGGATAGAACTAATGAAAATATAAAATCAAGACTTTGCCAGAAAAAAAGTATCATTTAGAGACCTGTTTACTACCGGAAGATTATAGCCCACAATAGAGGCAATACATAACGGTATATTTGAAGAACTAAAGATACTACAAATTATGTATATGAACTAAAAATATAACTACAAAAAATATATAGGCTAATTTATTTGTAATATAGGTCAATGTGTTCCACAGTTAAGGGCTGGGATATTGGAACTAATTAATAGTAAATATTATATGATGTATGTTTAATAATCTAAATGAATTATGAGTGATAGTTACACTTAATATCTACCTATCTTAACACCAGTATACTTACATACCTAATAACACTCCCAAGTGTGCATACTGGCCCCTGCACCTTACTGCAACATTTACATTCTTGCTCCTTTAAAATGCATATGAGAATTATGTATGCATGTTTATGAACACATTCTGAGGGTTTGTTCATAGTAAGTTTGGAGGGGGGTCTTTTTAAGCTGGTTAAAATTGCCCTTTGCTCTAAATCGAATTTGTTTGCTTCTCTTTATTTCACAGTCATTACGCTGTGCTGTATTTTCAAATGCCGAATTCCTCGAACAAAGAAGGAAATAGAAGCAAGGCATGCTCAGAGACAAGCAGCTAAAACATATGCTAACACGCTAGAGACTGTTCCTCCACTCAACGAGCTCACAGAAATACCAGGAGGTAAAAAACACCCTACACTTCAGTCAGCACTCATAAGAGAACATATATTGATGTTTTTACATGTAGTGTGATTTGTGTTTGAGGTATGCATTTTAGCATTTATTTTGTTGGGTTAATTTGAAAGATTCCGTAATGCAAAAAATGCTAATAATAAATGAAATCAGAGTCATACTCAGGAAATTTGTCAAGTATCCAACACATAGAATTTGTCTTGGTGAGTGCACCCTTGTATGAACTATAACATATAAGACAAGGAAGACAAGTGCATAGAATATTTGCACTATTCAAGACAAATGTACAAAACATAGACACAAAAGCAGGTATTAGATAGTGAAAAGAGCCAAAAGAAATAAATTATTGGTTGATTAGCAGGGTTTGAGCAATATAAAAATATATTATTTAGAGTATATAACAGCTTGATATGTGTAAATTTAAAAAGGTAGTTTGAAACACGGTAGACATTTTATGTCACATTGCAATATCGAATTACATGAACGTTTGTGTTATGCTATGTGCAAATAGGCATTGATGTGGATGTGGGCCCACCTGGGGTTAATGGGATTAATTTACATGTTTCCTCATGAAATAAATCTCTTGAGATTGCTTCATAACCCACAATGATTAACTGTACTGTGGTGAAACCAAACAAAAATGTTCTGCTTTGGCAGGGCAATAAAGTTTTATTCTATTCTATTCTATTCTATTCTATTCTATTCTAGAATGACTAAAGCTACAAACTTTTTGTAAAAGAAACAGTGCTCTCAATCCCAAGCTCTCCTGTTGTGAAACCCTTACTGTCCCATTGGACAGGAACTGAGGCAAGACTGAGGACAGGACAGAACCTGAGACGAAAGACTGGACAGGGGCATGTGACTGGACAGGGGACAGGACAGGGTGCTGGACATTGGGCCAGATACTGGATGGGGACTTAGACTGGACAGGATTATAAGCAGGGGACTGGAATGGAGACAGGACAGGTGACAGGACTGAGGCTTGAGACAGGACAGGTGACAGGACTGAGGCTTGATACAGGACAGGTGACTGAACTTGAGACAGGACAGGTGACTGGACTGAGGCTGGGTGCTGGAACTGGACAGGAGACAGGACAGGTGACGGAATGGAGAACTGGGAATGGGTGTAGAACGGGTGCAGAAGCGGCCGGGGAAGCCGCCATCCCAGGAACTGGAGCAGTGGTTACCACCTTCTCGGGGACAGGAGCAGCTGGGTGCGCCGCCTTCTCTGGGACAGAAGCGGCTGTGGAAGCCGCCTTCTCAGGGACAGGAGCGGCTGGGTGCGCCGCCTTCTCTGGGACAGAAGCGGCTGTGGAAGCCGCCTTCTCATGGACAGGAACGGCTGGGTTAGCCACCTTCACAAAGACAGGAGCGGCGGATGCCGCCTTCACAGGGACAGGAGTGGCCGTGGAAGCCGCCTTCTCAGGGATAGGAGCGGCTGGGTACGCCGCCTTCACAAGCACAAGAGCGGCTGGGTTCGCCACCTTCACAGGGACAGGAGCGGCGGGGTTCACCGCCTTCACAGGGACAGGAGCGACGGTTGCCATGAACACAGGGACAGTAGCGGCTGTGGAAGCCGCCTTCATAGGGACAGGAGCGGCCTGGATCGCCGCCATCATGCACACTCAAGCAGCAGCGGTAAGCATTCCTGCAATGACGTCCTCGGGGACAGGGGATCCTGCAGCGACGTCCACGGAGGCAGGGGGCCCTGTGACGACGTCCACGGAGGCCCCCTCGGTCATTCTGTCAGGCTTGAAGGCAGGCGCAC
Organism: Hoplias malabaricus; assembly: GCF_029633855.1. NCBI lineage: Eukaryota > Metazoa > Chordata > Actinopteri > Characiformes > Erythrinidae > Hoplias > Hoplias malabaricus. The sequence goes on from NC_089808.1 coordinate 17,350,908, forward strand.
TTGCTAAAACACAGTATTTTATTTACAAAATATAACAAAACAAAGAGACTTTAACAGAAAGAAAACACACAGGGAGCTAAGCAGTCTAAACTGGACACGGCGGGCAAAACAGGGTAAACGGGACAGACAGACTTGAGAGATAACCAGACTATGGAACGAAACAATACAAAGGTGAATGCCGGAGACAGACAGACAGACTGGGAAGCAACATAACCTGGGAAATGACTCGAAGACAGACAGATCGGGAAACCATGAAATGCAACAATACAAATGACCGACAAAGAGGAAGTGACACAAGGGAACATGGGCAGAGACATGGACAATAACAAACAGAGCCATGTGCTAAGAGAGCACATGGCAGGGAAAACAGACATGACGGGACAAGGGCCTGACACCCTGGAAGAGATGGGAGCACCTGAATTAATTATTTGGATGGGTGACTGGATACTTTTGGCAATATAATGTATCTGAACCATCTAGGTAAATTATTATCAAGATATCTGAAATTTGGGAATATCTTGAAAAGATTTTAAGGATATTTTCAGATATATTAAGTAACAAGCAAATTTAGGATTTGGAGTTATGAGACTGAACTAAATGCAGAATATCTGTAACTTACTTTATGACAAGTCAGTTTAATTCTAGATATATGAAATGTAAATTTAATATAGTCAGTTATTATTATTAGATGCTGTGGGTGGTTTGGGTACTCATGGGCTGGGCTCAATGAGTATCCACAGATGTTAAGGGTAGCTGGTTGCTGTTTGGATCATAAACAGCCAGAGCAACCTTAAGTTGTAGCTGTAGGATTGGAACGGTAGAAATTGTTTGGCTGCCAGTAGGAAGAGGGTGTAGGAAGGGTGCCAGTAGGAAGAGGCCAATACACTAGAGCTATGTCAAGCTCTAGTATATTGGCATGGTATATTTTACATCTTATCCTGTGTATGAATATAATTACTTATCTAAGTTACCTAGTGCCTGCTGTGAACAGAGCAGCTGACAACAGGGCAAAGACCTTCTGGCAGCTTGGAGAGACAGCTGACATAGGGGAATAGACCCATTGGCTAGCAACCCATAGCAGCAGCAGTCATGGTGTGAGCAATGATGTGGATTCGACCAATAAAGGCTACTATGAAACATATAAATTAATACCCCCTGAGTCTGCAAGAGCAGGGGTGGAAAGTGACTCACGTGTCATGGCTATGGACAATGGAACGGGTTTGACTATGAGAAAGGAGGTAAACATTGTGGCAACTGGGGTGGTAGGAGAAGGAAAGAGGTTGCAGGTGTGTGTGTGTGCAGACAGGTTATTCACCACAGTTCACAGGATATTAACACCTCTGTTACTACTGAGGAGAAAACCAGCACAGGTATAAAGGAGGGTGAATCTGATGTTAACCAGATGAATGGTGGAGAGCAGGAGAGGGTGAAACAAGGGGTGAAAGAGAAAGGAATTTGGCAGAGAATAAAAGCAAAATAATTATTGCTCACCCTCTCCACTGCAGCACTACTGATGATGAGGGGGGATACTGTGAGCGACCTCTCCTGAAGTCGACCACAATCTTTTGGTCTTCCCAACATTCAGGAGGATATTATGGTCTTTTCTCAACTGGACCAGTTGGCTCACTTCATTTCTGTAGTTGGCTTCATCATTGTTAGTGATGAGGCCCACCACTGTCATACCTACTGCCGTGTAGCTTAGGCTTTAAGAGGGACAAAAATGCAGCAGAGCGCATATGTTTTCAGCACCTTACAGACCCAGACACCGCACGAGAGACTCAAACGGCTCTGTTTGGCAGCCACAAGCTCCACAAACAATAATCAAATCAAATCAAATCAAATTTATTTATATAGCGCTTTTCACAACTGATGTTGTCACAAAGCAGCTTCACAGAATTCCAGTAAGACAAGATTTGACATGAAATGTAAAGACAAATGTAAAACCCTCAAGTGAGCAAGCCAGGGGCGACAGTGGCAAGGAAAAACTCCCCCAGCTGAGGAAGAAACCTTGGGAGGAACCAAGGCTCACAAGGGGTGACCCATCCTCCTCTGGTCAATCTACTGGTGATGATAGTTAGTAGTCCATGAGAACTTCAGTGTAGGGACAGCTTCAAGGCACTTGGTGGTTGCTGGAGCGTGGGCAGCTGGTCTGAAGCGTGGAGGAGGATCTCGACAGTCATCCATCAGTGTCCAGACAGACAGGTGGGCAGTCGTTTACTCGGAAAGATGTAAAGGGATGGAATTAGTTTTGAACTGTTTTGTGTTTGTAAAGTAGAAAATATGAAAATTTCCAGAGTGTGGCTAATGACTCCGGCAGATCTGACTATGACAGCATTAACTAAAAGGAGAGAACCAGGAGGACACACAGACACGGGAGCATCCTGAAACACTGGCATCCCTCCACTCCACCGTCAACAAACCTGAGTGATCGCGAGAAGCGGCGGGACGACAGCACCAGCGTCTCAGTATACTATAATTCCCTGTGTCCATGGGCCCCCCGGATCTGCCGCCTTTATATATGGGGGAGCATTAGCTACCAAATGATAAACTAAACAAATGAGTTTTTAGCCTACATTTGAAGATTGCGACTGTGTCTGAGTCCCGAACATTTTCTGGAAGATCATTCCAGAGTTGGGGGGCTTTATAAGAAAAGGCTCTTCCCCCAGCTGAGGCCTTCTGAATTCTGGGAACATTTAAAAATCCAGCATTCTGTGATCTGAGTGAACGTGGAGACTCATAATAGGAAATTGTATCTTGAAGATATTCAGGAGCAAGCCCATGTAGAGCTTTATATGTTAATAACAAAATTTTGTAGTCAATGCGGAATTTAACAGGCAGCCAATGAAGTGATGATAAAACTGGGCTGATATGTTCAAATTTTCTAGTTTTAGTGAGGACCCTAGCTGCAGCATTTTGAACTAGTTGAAGTTTTCTTAAATTGCTGCTGGTGCATCCTGACAGTAGTGCGTTACAGTAGTCAAGCCTTGAAGTAATAAAGGCATGTACTAATGTTTCTGCGTCCTGGAGGGATAAGGCATTTCTAATCTTAGCAATATTGCGAAGATGTAAAAAAGCTGTCCTAGTGATACTACCTATGTGTTGATCAAATGATAAATCCGGGTCAATTATGACACCAAGATTTTTTGCTGCTGAACCAGGTTTAACTGGAAAGTTAGCTAGATTTAAAATTAAGTCTGATAATTTATTTCTTGTCACTTTTGGACCCAAAAGCAGGACCTCTGTTTTGTTGCTGTTTAGAAGGAGGAAGTTACGCAACATCCAGCCTTTCACGTCTTTTACACAGTCCTCTATTTTCTTTAATCTGTGTTTGTCATCGGGCTTGGCTGAAATATACAATTGTGTGTCGTCTGCGTAACAGTGAAAGTTAATGTCATGGTTTCTTATAACTGTGCCTAGCGGTAACATGTATAATGTAAATAATAATGGTCCTAAAATAGAGCCTTGTGGAATTCCAAATCTTACTTTAGAATAATTTGAATTTAGATTGTTTACTTTTACGAATTGATAACGTTCCGTTAAGTAAGATTTGAACCATAATAGGGCTGTCCCTGTGATTCCAACCATGTTTTCTAACCTTTCTATGAGAATATTGTGGTCTATTGTATCGAAGGCTGCGCTTAGGTCAAGAAGCACCAACAGGGATACGTGGCCTTGATCAGAGGCAAGAAGAAGATCATTTGTTATCTTGACTAGAGCTGTCTCTGTACTATGATGTTGCCTGAATCCAGATTGGAATTTTTCATATATATGATTCTTATGTAGATATGAACTAAGTTGTTGGGCCACAGCTTTTTCTAAGATCTTAGACAGAAATGGCAAATTAGAAATAGGCCTGTAATTAGACAGTGTACTAGCATCAAGATTTGGTTTCTTGATCATAGGTTTAATAACTGCTAATTTAAAAGCTTTGGGTACGTGGCCCAGACTAAGCGATGAGTTTACTATAGTTAAAAGAGGATCAATAATAGCTGGTAGTACTTCTTTGAGCAACTTTGTGGGAATTGCATCAAGTGTGCAAGTTGTACAGTTTGCGGAGGTGATAATCTTCTCTAGTTCTAATTGTGGGAGTGGGTAAAAGGTTTCAAGTCTTTCTTTTACAGTTATATTATGTTTTATTTCATTCACATCAGGTGGCAGCCAGGATGGATTTGATCCTGTGGCTAGAGTTTGTTGTCTAATATTCTCAATTTTATTATTAAAAAAGTCCATAAAATCTTTACTGGTGAGAGTTGCTGGAATTAGTTGTTCAGAACCTGCTTGATTTTTTGTAATTCTAGAAAACACACTAAACAGTGCTCTCGGATTATTTTTATTATGGGAGATCAGCGAGGCCAGATATGCTGAGCGAGCTTTAGTGAGGGCATTTCTATACTCTGTAAAGCTGTCCTTCCAGGCAGAATGGAACACTTCAAGCTTGGTTGATCGCCATTTCCGCTCTAGTTTTCGTAATGTTTGTTTTAAAGTACGGGTCTTATCGTTATACCATGGTGCGAGCTTTTTCTGTCTTATACATTTATGTTTAAGTGGTGCTACCTTTTCTAAAGTAGATCGACAGGTATGTTCTAGGTAATCAGTTAGTACATCTAGGTCCATTGGGTCTGATGGAGTTGGAACTGGGGTCGATAGTTCTGGTAGGTTTTCTATAAATTATAGGGCGGTAGATGGTTTTATTATACGCCTTGTAGAATAGCGAGGGTCCTTACATATATTATGGATAAAACGTAGCTCATATGAAATTAAGTAATGATCGGAGATTGCTGAGGATTCCGGTAAGATATTAATTATGTCAATGTTAAGACCTAGTGTCAGAACTAAGTCTAAAGTGTGGCTGCAGTAGTGTGTAGGCCCTGTTACATTTTGAGTAATACCAATAGAGTCTAAGATTGAGGTAAATGCCTTTTTTAGTGGGTCACTTTCCTTCTCAAAATGGATATTGAAATCTCCTACAATTATAACTTTATGATTGCACACCGCTAGGTTTGTAGCAAAATCGCTGAATTCTTTCAGAAATTCTAAGTAAGGCCCTGGTGGTCTGTAAATGTTGCATAATAAAAATGCGTCCTTTTTTGTGACCGGATTTGTAATAATAGTGGAGAGAACCTCAAAAGAAGAGAAGGTGTCACATTGTTTAAAACTAATTTCTAGGGTATTTTGGTAAATTACACATACTCCACCTCCTTTGCCTGATATTCTTGGGCTATGTGCATAATTATAGCCTAGGGGAGTGGCTTCATTTAGTGCTAAATATTCATTTGGTTTAACCCACGTTTCCGTGAGACAGAAAACATTGAATTTATGATCACTTATAATATCATTTACGATGAGTGCTTTTGAGTTTAGTGATCTTATGTTGAGTAACCCAAATTTTAGTTCTGAGGTGTTGCTGCTAGGTGTTGTGTATTTTAATGTATGTGTGATTATGTGTGATTTAATATTGATTAGGTTGCTGAAACAGGCTGATTTTGTTTTTCTACTTTTACATTTAGTTCGGGGGAAAGACACAGTCTCAATACAGTTGAACCTGGGTGACTTCTCAAGACAGTTCGCAGACGGTCGGTTTAGCCTGTCTGTCTGCGGCCTGGTCCCGGCTCTGGATTGTCAGCAGCTATCTACACTACTCTGCTGACTAACTAAAAGACTATGTGCTATACTGCAAGAAAGTAAGGCAGCACCCTCCCGCGTGGGGTGGATACCATCCCTACCTATAAGACCAGGCTTGCCCTCAAAACGTAACCAATTGTCTATAAAGCCCACTTGATTTTCGGAACACCACTTGGACATCCAGCAGTTTAACGCCCAAAGTCTGCTGTAAGCTTCGTCGCCACGCCGCATTGGTATGGGGCCAGAGCAGATTACGGCATCGGACATCGTCTGGGCCAGTTTAATCACCTCTGTAATATTACCCTTAGTTACCTCAGACTGCCGCAGATGAATATCATTGGCCCCTACATGAATGACTACCCTCGAATATCTCCTATTAGCTAACAGTCTAAGGTTGCCACTAATATCCGGCGCTCTGGCTCCCGATAAACAGCTAACTGTTACTGCCGGCGCCCCTAAAGGAGTAGCTAATTTCACGTGCCGAACAATAGAGTCTCCTATAACCAGAGCACTCTTAACAGGCTCCTCAGCGGGTGCTTCGCTGAGCGGGGCAAACCTGTTTGACACGCGAATCGGAGGAGTGTGGTGTCCCGGTGGGCTAGCTTTGGCCTCAGTGTTAGCATCAGCCTTAGCTTTCCAGCTATGACGCCAAGACGTCACCCATTCACCCCGCTGTGAGGGCTCTAACGCCGGAGTCGTGGGGGTGCTAACTCTCCCTAAGGCACCCGGAGTTGCTAACACTGAATCTCGCTGTTTATCCCTCAACTTTATCCACCAGAGAGCTAACTAGCTGACACTTAGTACAAACAGAACCACTATCTTTATCGCTAGAGGTGGAAAAGGGCGTTAAACTAAACATGCCACACTCTGAGCAGGCAAAACAGCCAGTAGTAGCCATGGAATTGCAGGTACTTACCGCTTTTAGTGAATTTTAGTAACTTACACCAAGAACGTTACTCCAGGGTCCGGTGGCAGTTTTAGTGCCTCTGTAATGAATATTCCTGCGGAGACAATCTAAAAGATAGATCTATGGATGGTTAGTAGGTTATAAAAACAGATATAAATATAGAAATAACAATGGAAACGAGTAAACAGGAAAACCCGAGCGATCAAAACAGCTTCTAAACGGGTACAGAAACAGCCAAACGGGTTGCCAGATCTCCACACTCCTCACAGACAGTCACTATCAAGTCAATAAACATGTTTCAAAGCTCAGTTGTCTTTTACTAGTTACATTTCCCCCACTGAGGACATTTAAATGCAGCAGGGGTGTGGGGGAGGTTGCCTTGCTCTACAGCCAATCAGAGTGCAGCTATTGCCTTTTAACACGTCAGTCATTTAAAGGAACACTGTACTCGGTGAGAAACAAGTGTAAACATCAGAAATAAACTCAATACATCAGAATAAAACACACCACTGTTTTTTTAATGTTTGGTGAGGGGTAAATGGCCACTTGGTGAGGGACAGGAGATGAGTTTCTCATAGAAAGTAAAGAAAAACACTAAAATGTTGACATTAGGTCTAGACAAGATATATACACTGTATTTTTGCAGTAAAAGTAATTATTTTCCTTCACATAGCATATATCTCATGAGCTCTAAGGGATCATTCTTATTGTCCAGTGAGCGCACATTGGCAAGTATGAGGGATGGTATTGCGGGTCTATGCGGGCTAGAGACTAGCCTAGCACGGATACCTCTGCGTTTAGCTCGCTTCTATCTCCGCTCACACCACTTCTGGCGCCTCCTGATGTAGTAGTCCGGCGGAGAAGACCCAGGCCTCATAGATCCTCAATAACTTCCTTATCTAAGGCTGTTCTTATTTGCAATATTGCCAATTCCAGTGGGTTAATACAGGGGAATTTGTTACCTCATGGCAGCAATTAGAAATAGGTATAATGGCTATTCACCATTAGCGTTTACAATGGCAATGCAGGTAGTAATTAGAGCCTCTAATTGGATCATAGGCAGGGAAAGTTGAATGATGGTACTCAGCTCCCCCAGTGTGCAACAAGGCCAGTGGCTTTGTTAGGAGAATTTAGAGAATTGGAAGATCACTTGGCAAGTGTTGTGGGCCATGAAGGCAAATCTTATTACGTTTTTGCTTATGGCGTCCATCTAAAACCGCAAAACCTTGGACAGTGGGTAGGAGAAGACCCTAGCTGTAGATTATGTAGAGGAGTTGTCACACTGACACATATTCTATCAGCTTTTAAGGTTAGTTGGTCGCAGGGTCAGTATGCATGAAGACATAATCAAGTGCTAAGAGGGTCAAGTGATGGATTTTTAAACATTTAAAATGTTCTTCACAATCACACATTGCTTAAACAAATACAGTTCATATGGAACCCAAAGTAGTTCTTCTATTGTATCACTAAAATAACCCTTTGTAGCACCTTAATTTTTAAGAGTGTAGGACCCAAAGCAACCCTAACTTTGTGCCTCTATGCTTATGTGTATTTCTTTCCTTTACCTTCAGCTGAGCTTTCTTTTTTTACAACTTGATCCTTCTGCTGGTCTGTATTTCTTCTCCTTTTTTCCTGTGTTTTATTTGCTGTCTACAGCTGATTTCTCAGAGTTGAGGACCATTTCAGAGCAGATTCAGAGTCGAGAGCTAGTGGCAGTAAGCGAGGAAGAAGAACTGACCAATCACCTTTTCCAATCTCAGAGTGGATAACAGATCTACAACTCTTCCTCTAATACACCTGGATGTTTCTTCCTCATCCTTTCCTCTCTCCTGACTCTCTTCCTTCTGCACGCAAAACAAATTCAATTGTTCTTTTCATTTGAGTTTTATATGCTAAAGGCTTGAGCTGTTGTCAGAAAACTCTTTTTTGGGTATCTGTGTGGAAAATATTTCCTTTGCTTAAAGAATAACTGGGATTGTTGCACAGATTTTTACCAGTTGAACCTGTCTGATGTCTGAAGCCTCATCTGGGCTCATTGCTGGTGCAGAATGTATATTTTTTCTGTATTGAGAACAATAATTAAATAGTGTGCACTTTTTGGTTGTAAAGAAGCAAATGGAACATTCCAGGCTTCCAAAAGGTCCACATATTTGAATGGAGTGGCTGAAGTTTATATTGTTCTCCAAATTTCAGTCATAATTTTGTGCCACATATCAGCCAGAACAGTTTATGCACATTCATTCATTCAGTCAATTTCTGTAACCGCTTATGCAGTTCCAGGTCATGGTGGGTCCAGAGCCTACCTGGAATCATTGGGCAAGGCGGGAATACACCCTGGAGGGGGCACCAGTCCTTCAGTTTATGCACATACTCAAATAAATAATTGACTATAATTTAAATATCACAGCAATCTTAAAGTAATCCATAAACAGAACAATTGTTTTACTATCTTAGTCCATTTTTCCAAAAACATGGAGGGTAGGTGAATTGGCTTCTCTAATAACTGTCCTGGTGTGTGAATGAATGTCTGTATGTGTGTGCCCAGATATGGATTGGCGGTCTATCCTGGGTTAAACCCTAGTGCCCGATGCAGTCCTCCAGGTGGACGGTCGTTCCTGGTGGAGAGTACGCTGTGCGCGTTTGGCTGCCGCTTCTCACCAGTGTGTGTGTGGATTGAGCGTTCTGAGCAGTGTGGATTGTAAAGCGTCCTTGGGTGTCTAGAAAAGCGCTATATAAGTGTAAAGATAAATAAAAAATAAAAAAGTTTGTATAGAACTCAGAGGATGTCCGATTTTAGAAGCCAAACCTGCATAAATTAATATACATGGCATCTGCCATTTTTAACTCACACCTAATGTAAATAGGACAGTGTAAATAAATAAACTTACTGTAAATAGCATGGTATTACTAGGTACCCTTAATGTAAATAGCATGGTATTACGGGATACACACAGTAATTTAATTCTAAAAAAATATATTAAATAATAAAAAAATGTCATCACTGGTTGAACTGAACAACCTCACACAGCAGAATCCCAACAAACCAAGTCTTGTGCAACTTTTTTTTAATTGTTATTGGGTGTGTCCTGTAGCTTAACCCTGATCTATACAAAAACACTATTTATGGGAAATTGCACTGATAATTAATCAAAATCAACTTTTCAATAAAAACAAACTGATTTATTCATAGCTACTATTAGGAAATTAGACAAGCTTTATCAAATTAAACTGAATATGGTACTTCATATTATCTATCTATATTTATCTATCTATATTTGAAATTATAAAAAAAGCAATATATTATATATTTTAAAAAGCAGTTAATAGTTGCTTATTTAAGATTAACGTATGTGTAAGAGAGCCTAAAACATTAAAAATATATTTATACAATGTCTTAAATACTGGCAACTGGCTAATATCAATAATTTTAATTTGTTTGGAATCTGCTAGGCATGTTCACAATTATTGTAGGTATCAAGAGCATACTACGTGTTTACAGATGTTTCTTTCATCCTCATTATATAAAATGTCAGTGGTTATTTGATTAAAAGACTCATTTATTGTAGTTGCAAAACTAAAACAGAACATTCTCATTCTCATTTACACACAGTTTCTGGAAGTAAGCACTTATGAATGTTGGGGAAGTAGGTAATAAAGAACAACCTACAATAATTGTAAAAATATTAAGTAATTTGCAAGGCCATAACAAATGTGTAAATTTTTCACCTTTTATAACTAATGAAAGCTGTACATTTTTTCACAGATAATTGAGGGGGCATGGGAATTTACACATGCTTTGTGGATTTGGATTAGGCATATAACCGTGTTACCCGAGAAATTCTGTGGGATGTGCTCCGGGAGTATGGGGTGCCAGGGTCGATCCAGCGAGCCGTACGGTCTTTGTACTGTAAGAGTTCGAGTTGTGTTTGCATCCTTGGTAGTAAGTCAAGCTTGTTCAGTGTGGGCATTGGACTCCGTCAGGGCTGTGCATTATCTCCACTCCTGTTCCTGATATTTATGGACAGGGTGGCGAGGTGTAGCCTGGGACAGGAGGGCTTCCTTCGAGGAGCTCAGGAGGTGGCATCTCTGCTTTCTTCAGATGATGGTGTTCTTCTGGCTTCTTCGCACGTAGGCCTTCAGTGTTCACTTGAGCAGTTTGCAGACGAGTGTGAAGCAGTTGGTATGCGTATCAGCACCTTCTAGTCTGAGGCCATGGTAATCTCCCGGAAACAGATGGCATGCTCCCTTCAGGTAAGGGGTGAGAACCTGCCCCAAATGAAGGAGTTCAAGTATCTTCGGTTCTTGCTCACAAGTGATGGGAAGAGAGATAATGAGATTGACCATAGGATAGGTGCAGCATCTGCAGTGATGCGGTCACTGTATCACACCATTGTGGTGAAGAGAGAGCTGAGCCATAAAGCAAAGCTCTCAATTTACCGGTCAGTCTACATCCCCACTCTCACCTATAGTCATGAGCTCTGGGTAATGACCGAAAGTACGAGATCGCGGTTACAAGCGGCCAGAATGAGCTTTCTCTGACGGGTTGCTGGGCATACTCTCTGTGATCGGGTGAGGAGCTCAGTGACTAGCTCGGAGTAGAGTCGCTGCTCCTTCACGTTGAGAGGAGTCAGTTGAGGTGGTTCTGGCATCTGATCAGGATGCCTCCTGGACGCCTCCCACTGGAGGTATACCAGGCACGTCCAACTGGAAGGAGGCCCCAGGGTAGACCCAGGACACGCTGGAGGGATTATATTTCCCGGCTGACCTGGGAACGTCTTGGGAACCCCCAGGAAGAATTGGTGGATGTTGCGAGGGACAGAGACGTCTGGGCTTCTTTGCTCGCCCTGTTGCCACCGCAGAAGAAACGCTAGCACAGGCTTACAGTATCCGTAGTTTCAGGTGCTGCACATCTTGATGGTATGGTGTGGTATATGGGCTACAAAGATATTGGGGCCATCCTTCATCAATGAAAACCTCAAGGCCACTGGATATGGGAAATTGCTACATGATGATGTGTTTCCCTCTTTATGCACTGAAGGTGGCACGTTCCCTGAGTTTTTCCAGCAAGATGGTGCACCACCACATTATGGGTGTCAGGTCCAAGCATTCCTAGATGAACAGTTTCTTGGAAAGTGGATTGGTCATTGTGGGCCAGTTGAATGGCCCCCATGGTCTGCCGATCTGACACCCCTAGACTTTTATCCTTGGGGTCATCTGAAGGCAATTGTCTATGCTGTGAATATATGAGGTGTGCAGCACCTGAAACTACGAATACTGGAAGCCTGTGCTAGCATTTCTCCTGCGGTGTTCCTATCAGTGTGTGAAGAGTAGGAGAAGAGGGTTGCATTGACAATCCAACACAATAGACAGCACTTTGAACACATTTTAAAAGTAATCAGAAACTTGTAAATACCTCATGAATGAATAAAGTTATGTCAATACCAAGCACACCATTGTTTTTCTTATGAAATACCCAACAAGTCTAATGTGTCACATGACCTTCTTCCCATTGAAAAAACAAAAGTTGGATCCAAAATGGCTGCCATGGTCATCACCCGTCTTGAAAAGTTTCCACTCTCCCATATACTAATGTGCCACAAACAGGAAGTTAGTATCACCAACCATTTTCATTTTATTAAGGTGTATCCATATGCCCACCCTGTATATTGCACTGCATTAATATGTATAGAACATTAGATAATAACTATTTAAAGTATCTTATAAAGGAATTATATAAATAAATAATATTTTACACATAAAATAAAGGAAAATAAAGTGTTACCACTTTTTATATGGATGTTTGTTACTTCTTTATAAATAATTTCTTGCCTTTTTTATTTTACATTCAATAAAAAAATAATTTTCCTGTTGTTGCCTTTTCTGCTAACCTAATTCTCTCTCTCTCTCTCTGTCTCTCTCTCTCTCTCTCTGTGTTTTTCTCTCTCTCTCCCTCTCTTATGAAGTGAGAAATCATTGCGACACAATTCCAAAAGTGCACAAATAAAAAGGATAAAAATATAGAAATGCTGTTTTTTACAATTTGCATGTGTAAATTTCCCCACCCTCAGCACAAATGTGAAGTGTCCCACCCCACTCCTTCTTGATTTAATAGTTGTACTTGCATTTTTTGTACTTCAGTAGCCATCCTGTTCTCTCTGTGAATTTTGACATAGGATGGTTTTAAAAAAAATTAGCCTGAGGCTAATGGCATTTGACAGCGAAAGCTATGGGCCAACTTTGGGTTCACTGCAGGACTGCAGCTGGATAATTTTATTTTTGTCGGCTTTTATTTTTTGTGACTCACTGCACTCAATGCACACTACTATAAGCCTTATTCAGACAACAATGAAGACAGACAAAAAGGAAAGTACAAATGTTAGTTGATTTTAAAAGAAAACACTAAGATGCAGAACAGGGCCGTCTAGAGACTAGAGACTAAAGATTAGGGGGCTATGCTTTAACAGGGGTCTAGGGATTACTGCCACATAGCAGCAAATTTCTTTGACGAGGTACAGATAAAGCAAAGCCACAATATTACGTACAATAGCAGGTCCCACATACGCACAAATACTGAGAATATTGACTGGTACAATGAATGTGCATTTGTTCTATAGTTGTAGTTCTGTTTAATAACCTGGATGTCAGAATTTGACAGCAAAAATAGTTTCTCAGTTAAATTGTATTATTTACTTTCATATATGTATATATTACAAATCTTTTTTTAAACCTTTAAATCCAAACATCAGATATGATACATGATCTATGGAGGTGACTATTTAATCATCTAATGAAAAGAAATACCAAAAACAAACTTCAGTTTTTTTGGAGCAAGTGTTCTGAGATCTCTACTTACCTGTGAATGACGTGGAATTTCCATGCATTTACCAAACCATTACAAAATTGTTGCTATCATCATGGAAACACAGGAAAAAAATCTGAATCTGAATTTTTTTTTTTTTTGCTAAACTGAAGCAATTCAGTATGATTGTATGATGTTACTTGTAGTAAAACTAAGCATTTTTGTTCCATTACTTAGATGTAGTGTATTCTACCTGTCAAATGCTAATTAATGTTAATAAATATTCGGAAAATTCAATCTGTTCTTTACAGCAGCAAAACACATTTAGACAATTTTACAAAGTCTTTTTATGAAACAAAAATGTATTTTTAGTTTTTCAAAAGCCATTGTGTGTAAAATGTGTTGGCTCAGTTGTCGACATAGATTTTGTGAGACAGATTCAGAAGAAGAAGATGATGATACAGGTGAGTGTGGGAGGTCTGTTGAATTATCTAATAATTATCAAGCCAGGTTAGACAGTAACAGAAACAACTGTAGTTAGTCTAAATATGGAAACATGGTTGTGCAGATAAACAAAAAGAGCCTTTGTGGTTTTGGTGTTTTTATTATCACCAGTATATAAAATGTAAAAAGGCCAGAATGAAGAACAGAGTACTCATAGGTCACAGACCTTTTGGAGCGCAATTCATCGGCGCAATTTTATGTTTTCCTGATAAGTTCTGAAGAACATAGACAATCATTTGTTATTCACTGTTTTATTGAAATCAATCAAAATTAAGAAAAAATTGTAAAACAGTCTAAAAAACAGTTTTAACTGATGGAGTGAACTAAATGAAAGACCAATTAAAGAAAAAATATATTGGTAAATGCCTAAATATGATGCATTCAAAATTTATATGATCCAAAATGTAAAAATTTACATTTTAGGATTTAGGATTTAGGATTTTTTGCGAAAGGGCCACATAATCTGTGATTTTCAGAAATTGTATTATTATTGTGTCAGGTTATAAAGGGTTAATCAATTTTATTTTATTATTATAATTTTTTTCGAAAGCAAAATTAAAACTATTTTGAATGTTTTCATTAAACTGTAAAAAATCATCTCGCCTGACTGGTCTTTTAAGAAATTTTCTAATATACATCTACAGGTAGAAAAAACAAAATTGAGTTGTGAACAACTATGAACTCAACCATGATCCAGACCATCACTCACTCTCACGATTTGTATGGGATTTACATCTGGACCAGTTCTGAGCTTTACATCTCTCCAGTACTTTGTCTTAAACCACTCACAAGTAGTTGTTGAAGTATGCTTTGGTCATTATCCTGTTGAAAAAATATTTTTATAGTCTTCACCTTAATTCACACAATTTACCGTACAGACTCATTTCATTTTCTGCAAATGGTACAACAATGTGCTTTAACAATAAGCTCTACTTAGGTCTAATCTGTCCACATTACATTTTCCCAGGAGAACTGCTTCTTACTGCCTTTTTTATGTCTCTATGTCAGCAGTGGCAAGTGGCATGCGAAATTCATTCATTCATTCATGGTCTGTAAACGCTTGTCCAGGTCAAGGTCACAGGGAATCCTGAGCCTACCTGAAATCACAGGGCACAAGGCAGGATCACACCATGGAGGGGGCGCCAGTCCTTCTGAGGGCAACACACACACTCACACATTCACTCACCTCCGGACACTTCTGAGTCGCCAATCCACCTACCAATGTGTGTTTTTGGACCATGGGAGGAAACCCATGCAGACACAGGTAGAACACACAAAACTCCTCACAGACCGTCCCCCGAAGTTGAACCCACAACCTCTAGGTCCCTGGAGCTGTGTGACTGCGACACTACCTGCTGCGCCTCTGTGCTGCCTTCTTATTGAAATATTATTCTGAAAAATATGTTAAATTATTTATTAATTCATTAATTTACTCACTGTCTGTAACCGCTTATCCAGTTCAGGATTGTGGTGGGTCCAGAGCCCACCCAGAATAACTGGTGCAAGGCAGGAACACACCCTGGAGGTGGCACCAGTGCCTTACAGGGTGACACACACATTCATTCATTCATTCATTCATTATCTGTAACACTTATCCAGCTCAGGGTCACGGTGGGTCGCAGTGGGACAAGAGCCTACATGGAATCATTGGGCGCAAGGCAACCATCATTGACCACATTCTGACTGAGGGAAACAGGACTTTGAGTTCAGCCCAAACTGAGTAGATTCACTATGTCCACCATAGTCCAAACATTCAGAGAGGAGAACAGGTAATTGCTTTATTCATTTCGTATATGTTTACAGTATGACTCAATACAGATCTGTAAAAAGGTGTTTCATTGCATGAATTTCCTAAAACATTTGTAGGCTTAGTGCTGAATGTAATATTTTGTAACAGCATGTTCTTTTGTAGAATCGCAAGACTGCCACATCAGGGGGAGGGCGTCTATGTTGAACCCACACCAAGAGACCCTCATTGTTGACATGGTCCCTCAAAGACAAGTGTAATCACACTGTGTGAAATACAGCAGAGAATGTTTCAACTGGATTCCTCAGACTGTGTACATGAATATGGCTGGGTTCAATCTCGCCAAAAGGAGTAGTAGAAGCAGGAACGTGATTGGCCAGTGAGCCATTGTTGCAGTCCCTGGCCAGTGTGGTGGCAATGTCATGTTATGTGCTTCCATCAGCTATCATGGGGTTCTCCACCATCATGCCACGTTGGGGCCATACAACACTCAATATCTCTTGGCTTTTATGAGTGATCTTCAAGATATTGTCATAGGGCGTGAGCAGCAGGAACATGAACAGACAGGACATTCTGTCCATGTCATGTCAGACAATGTGAGTTTTCACCTTGCCGTCCAGGTCAGACAGTGGTTCAATATCAACCAAGATTTCCTAAGTGTATACTCCCCTTTCCTCAACCCAACAGAGGAGCTCTTCTCTTCGTGGTGTTGGAAAGTTTATGACCGGCAACCTTAAAGCAGGGAAAATCTCTTGCAGGCCATGGAACTGGCCTGTAATGACATAGAGGTGGATGCATGCCAAGCATGGATCTGACATACTAGGAGTTATTTCCCATACTGCCTGGCCAGGGTGAATGTGGCCTGTGATGTAGATGAAGTTCTGTGGCCTGACTCAGCACATTGACATAATGCTGCAGAAGAGTAGATACTATATGCACTTCTGTTAATGTATTTCTTTGTGTATATATATATATATATATATTTTTTTTTTACACAATACATAATTACTAATTTTTGATAAACAAGAATTTTGTTTTGAAACTGCATTTTCCTTTGTGGACAATAAAGATTTATTCTACAGCTTCACGATCTGATCATTGTGTTTTCCTTGTTTCGGTGTTGTGTGTAATGACTATTCAGTGCTTTTTTTTTTTTTTGATTGAGGCCTGATTTGACATCATTGTTAGGTTTTGAGCACCACTTGGACTTGTTTTGAGGCAATTATTTGGTTTTGCAGGAAGAGTAAGAGGTTTTTTGAATTTAGTGTGTGAATTGGGTTGTCTTTACAGTGTGGAAAAATAGATGCATGGTTTCAGGAAATGTGTCTTGGCAATTGAGAAGAAACTGTAAAATTTTAAAGATTTTGATTTTTCAATATTATTTGTTTAATGTTTATATAAAAGCAAACATAATAAAGAAAATTTTACTCTGGCTCCAAAAGCGCAGCAATTTTAGCACTGACCCTGACCTCCAAGATATGGGGATTCTATTTTAATCTATTTTGATCTAATTTAATGGCACATACCTGGAAAATAAAACTGCTCATAGTGTTGTCATATTTTTTATCTCCCTCCAGCTGTAAAACCTGATGAAAAGAAAGAGGAAGTGTCTACCATCTCTGGAAAAGTGGATAAAGAGAAAGGAGAGAAGAAGAAAGATAAAGAAGGAAAAAAGGAGGGAAAGAGTGCAAATGAAAGTAAAGGAGAGGAGAAGGGAGAAACAGGAAAGAAGAAAGGAGAAAAAAAAGAGAAAGAAGAAAAAGAAGAAGGGAAGGGTAAAAAAGCAAGTGAGAAAAAGGTGAGCGAAGAGAAAAGAGCCAAAGAAGGAACAAAAAAGTCAACAAAGAAATAGTGCTAAACTTTTATTAAGGACAATTTTAATTCACTGGTTTAAGTTTATTTTGGTAAAACACTGGTATTCTTGGGTTTACAAGAAATATATTTTGTTTTATTTTAATTTGTAAATATAATTAAACCAATAAATATTTTCAAAAATATTGTTGTTCAAACAATTTCAAATATTATGTATATTTACAAATGATTATAACTTTTGTTAATACTTTTCTTTAAAAACAAAAAAATAAAAAATAAAAAAGGATAATGTTGCCTGGACAAAGGATTTTAAAGCAGCTTAAAAATTACAGCTAAACAATATAGAAAATATACATAGAAGCAAATTATCCAATTATTTGATTGTTGTGAAATGTTAATCATGCCTGGAAAATGGACACAATCATATATGTTTGACTGTATAATTTATTTCTTAATTTCTTATGCACTATACAATGACTGTCTTTAAAAAACAATTGTATAAGTTGATACATAAAGCTGTTTTCATTTTTATGGTAAACCAATTTTAAAAGTAAAAGAGATTCAGAATAAGAGGGGAAAACCCAAAATATCTATAATTTCCTGACATCTGGGCAAATATGCTATATACAATATATTTATAATATTATTAATATTGTGGTTCATCAGAAAGGTTAAAACATGGTAGTTGTTGAAATAGATGTGTCCAACACAAATTATATTTGGCTGCTCCCACAATTCTGAAATGTGATTCTAAAACTGTTTTCCTCAACCCTGAAGGCACATTGCCCTGCATATTTTAGTGGTTTCCCTTCTTTAACAGACTTACTACAGTTCTGAAGCTTGGTTTATTAATAGATTAGTTGAATCAGGTGTTCTGGGAGGAGGGAAAGCAATAAATATGCAAGACAGGGTGCCTCCAGAACCAGAGAAACGCTGCTTTAACAAATATTAAAACTTCATTCCTATGTAAATATATACGTGCTATTTAAAACTGTCTTTATTTGATCATATATTGGATCACTTCAGAAGCCCTGAAGTGTTACATTGGAAAAAAAGGTTTAAAGTGTGTTATCTCTTAATTCCTTTCCCACACCACTTATCAGACTATATAACACATCAAAACAAAAAAATATTTCTAGCATCACTTGTACAATATTAGCTATTAAAAACTAATTTCTTTCATCATTATTCTTTTTATTTTACCGAGGCGAACCAAAGTGTACCATATATATATGGTATATATATATATATATATATATATATATATATATAGCAATCTGGCAATCTGGACCGATTCTGGCTCAGGCTTGGTACTGTCGGCCGCCTGCCGTCTCGGCGTGCATACGGTACCCTGTATCTGGCCCAGTTCCGGCTGCATGTTGGCAAAGTCAGCTGGCTGAGGCTCGGCGTGAATGCGGCACGCTGGATCTGGCCCAAATTCCGGCTGCACGTTGGCTCTGTCGGCTGGCGAGGCGATTGCCATTGCAGTTAGCACACTACACTGAGCATTTTATTAAATACTGCATATTAATCGTATTTGGCCCACATCTAAAAATAAAAGAAAATTCTAGTAACTGTCTGGAACATGATGTAATAAATGTTAAATAAATAGAATCATTATTTTAACTTGTTAAATGCCACACAGTTGTAGGTAAGCTCTGTAATATTTTAGAATATTGATGTAATGACTGGGACACGAACGACAGAAATGATTATGATAAATAGGGTTAATAAGGAGACAGTGCCGTACTGAAGGGACGAAATTGCTATTTAAGTTTTTGAAGATGACTGGACTGGAACGACAGCTTTAAAATGAATTAACTCTGAATGAGAAAACGGAAGGTGGCAGAAGTGAACCGCTGTAAAAACAGAAGACGACGATGATGAAGATTCGCGCTCTTTTCTGTAACCGCAGCTCTCACCGGCCTCAGGGAACAGCTTCATCCCGTAAATATTTCAATTTAACCTTATATTTTTGGATACGGAAATATTTTGATATCGCCCAAATGTAGTTAACATCGTTAATGTTGTGTACGTTATTCTATCAACTGATATATGTTACATACGTAATATTGAACCTTTTTTTTTTTCAAATGACAAACTTTAGCTAACCTGTTTAACTCTAGCTAGCTCTTTTTTCCTTGTTTTCTTTATGTAATTATGTAAAGATTGACTGCAGTAAGAAAATTAGTGGGGCAGTGAGAAATGCAGGTGGGCAGGGAGAAAAGCAGATAGGAGGTTAATTTAAGTTATTTAGATGAGACCTTTAGCATCAGTTGTAGCATAATCATTTGTATAACCGTTTGTACTATAACCTGATAATCTTTTACATTTGAAGTTCTGTAGTTAATGAATTTGCATGAATAAACAGTTTAAAGTTTTTCGTTAAATATTTTTAAAGAAAATATATTGAAGTAAACAGAACATGTACATAATCTCAGTATGTATAATTATAGAGCTGGAATTAAACAAGGAGTACAACTGAGGTGACTACACTTGAGCGTTCTTTCACTACACTGCACGTCCTGAAGATTTTTGTTGTCCAGGCTGCCAGAGATGAGGATACAGCTGATATTTCCATCATTGTTGAGGGCAGTGAGGTATTGACAAAGTGTGACTACACAGCAGAGGCTTGTAAACTGTAGATGGTGGGGACTTAAATACACCAACAAACGAGAAACACCTGAAACGGATAACGAGAGTGACGAACAAGAAGGCGGGGCGTGAACGACAACAAAACAAAGCCATGTGCTGAGATCAGGAAAACAGACGAGACGAGGGCGTGACACCAATACGGCTAAGATTATTGGTGCCCCCTAACTCCTAACAACCTCCCCTGCTTGTGACAGTGAAACAAGACAGTTGCTACCACAATCAGTGGTTTTGAGAGGTTCACAATGAGATAACATTTGTCCTGAGTTAGTATCCATACTCTACATGTAAGGATTACAATGGCGGTAGATTTTCCCCTCAGAGAAAAGGAAGCTAACCGGTAAGCTAACTTTTACACTGAGGGAAATATCTGTTGCGAAATGGAAATGTGTTGTGTTCCACATGCAGTTTTGCACACACAGAATTACAACACTGTTAGAGATACTTAAATATTATTTAGATATGTGATTTTTTGCAAGACTGATGGTTAAACGCCCTACTAAGACGTGAACTTACGTTTTATTGTTTTATCCAATGGGATTGGCGGAGAGAGAGAGTGGAATTGCACCCTATACGGTAGTGGCCAGAATCGGGACGGTCGGAGATAGGAAGAATACTGATACATAAATTATATATTTTTAAAGAAAAGTCTGAATGTAAATGGCAGTTCTTAGGGTGTAAAACCAGTTGTTTCTTTGAAAAACAGTATTTGAATGTTCATTGGGTTTAGGAAATCATGACACTGCCAATTTCAAAGTTTAATGCCAGTTACAAATGTATTTTCTATTTATAGATTTTTATGTACTGTTTGTATACATTGCAATTGCTGTATGTTTACATTGTTTTAAGGTTGTATGAAAAGCACACTTACTAATATTACATTATCAGATATGTTGCCATTGTGGTGGTACCCTCAATTGTACATATTTGTAGATTTAAGTAGGGAACATATTTATATTATAATTGTAGATTTTAAAATGTGTTGATTTCATACTTTTCATCTTCAGGACTTTTATTATGTTTTTTGTTATATGACATTTCTATAATGAAATACTACAAACATGTATCTCTCCCTCTGGAGAAGAAAATGCAATGTACCTTTAAAGAACAAACTGGACTTTTAAACACTTGTACCTTTAGTGACCAATAATGTACATTTTTTAAAGTGTAAGTTATTTAATAAAGCAGTAATTTCACCATGAACTTGACTGTACCCTTTTCTGAGGGAAGGGAGGGGGGTGGGTTGTGTGTGTGTGTTGGGGGGGTGGTGTATAGAAATAAACTATTACAACCGATAATGAGCCAGATCTGGGCCGAGTCTGGCACTAATGGCGTGCTTCTGCCTCAAACTCGGCCGTGACCCGGTTACCGTGATTTAGTTATGGCTTGCTGGACTAGGGCCGAGTCATTTGAGCCAACACTCAGACTCAAGACTCAGACCAGAACTATCGGCCCACTCTACGGCTGTACATCACGGCTGAGATAATGCCGACTCTGCGTGCCGGCATCGGGCCGAGTGTTTTTGTTCCGACGTGAGTGATTCGACCCGAGTGTTGACCGATACAATTTTGCTAGCTGGGTATATATATATATATTTCCTGGAAGAAATTATTAGCTTTTTAAGTGACAGTAAGAGGTAAAGTATGAAAATTACATTAAGCTTGTTTTTTCAGCTATTCAGTTGTTTAAGGCAGAATGTAATGGCTCAAATCCTTCATGTAGCCCAGAGGCCACCAATGATATCCACAAAGGGCCTGTGTGATTGCAGGTTTTCATTACATTTCATCCCTGTATATCAATTTAGAGGCCAATTTTTTTGGATAAGATTAATGATCCATGGTATAGCCTTTCCAGGTGAACAATTTTTTTCACGTGGCTGGATGATCCATGCAGTCTCCTCTGCAGTGACATTCTATTGAGTTGGACTGCTGTCTTGTGGTTAAAGCTGGTACATGATGTTAATTATTAGCATTTAGTTTTCTGAAAATGTTTGACTTGATGCCTTGAAGGGGGAGGGGAAAATCTGCTCCATTCCCCTCAGAGAAAAGGAAGCTAACCAGTAAGCTAAATTAAGCCTACAAACCCTGGCAAAATTATGGAATCACCAGTCTCTGAGGATGTGCCTTCAGTTGTTTTATTTTGTAGAAAAAAAGCAGATCACAGATATGACAAAAAACTAAAGGCATTTCAAATGGCAACATTCTGGCTTTAAGAATCACTAAAAGAAATCAAGAAAAATAATTGTGGTAGCCAGGAACAGTTAGATTTTTAGAACAAGCACAGGGAATAAATTATAGAATCACTCAATTCTGAGGAAAAATTATGGAATCACTCTGTAAATTTTCATTACAAACACTAACACCTGCATCAGATTAAAGCTGCTTGTTAGTATGCAGGTAAAAAGGAGTGATCACACCTTGGAGAGCTGTTGCAACAAGTGGACTGACATGAATCATGGCTCCAACACCAGAGATGGCAATTGAAACAAAGGAGATGATTATCAAACTCCTTAAAGAGGGTAAATCATCACGCAGTGTTGCACAAGATGCTGGTTGTTCACAGTCAGCTATGTCTAAAACCTGGACCAAGTACAAACAACATGGGAAGGTGGTTAAAGGCAAGCATGCTGGTAGACCATGGAAGACATGAAAGCGTCAAAACAGAAAACTTAAAGCAATATGCCTTGAAAACAGAAAATGTACAACAAAACAAATGAGGAACAAATGGGAGGAAACTGGAGTCAATGTCTGTGACCGAACTGTAAGAAACCGCCTAAAGGAAATGGGATTTACATAGAGAAAAGCTAAAAGAAAGCCATCACTTACACCTAAACAGAAAAAAACAAGGTTACAATGGGCAAGGAAAGGCAATCATGGACTGTGGATGACTGAATGAAAGTCATATTCAGTGATGAATCTCGAATCTGCATTGGGCAAAGTGATGATGCTGGAACTTTTGTTTGGTGCCGTTCCAAACTGTCTGAAGAAAACATTCAGATTTTCACAGTCATTGATGATATGGGGCTGCATGTCAGGTAAAAGCACTGGGGCTGTCATTTCATCTGCAGTAAATGCACAGGTTTACATTGACCTTTTGGACACTTTTCTTATCCCATCTTTCGAAAAGATGTTTGGGGATGATGAAATCATTTTTCAAGATGCATCTTGCTATAGAGCAAAATCTGTGAAAATGTCATATATGTCAATGTACAATGTCATAGTCTGCAAACATTCTGGGTCTCAATCCAATTGAAAATCTGTGGTGGAAGTTAAAGAAAATGGTCCATGACAAGGCTCCAGCCTGCAAAGCTGATCTGGCAACAGCAATCAGAGAAAGCTGGAGCCAGATTGATGAAGAATACTGTTTGTCACTCATTAAGTCAATGCCTCAGAGACTGCAAGAAGTTATACAAAACGGATTCCAAAAAAGTTGGGACACTAAACAAATTGTGAATAAAAATTGAATACAATGATGTGGAGGTGCCAACATCTAATATTTTATTCAGAATAGAACACAAATCTTCTGTTCAATCGTCTTGGGCCTTCTTTGTGGCACCTTTCTCTTTATGATGCACCAAATGTTCTCTATAGGTGAAAGATCTGGACTGCAGGCTAGCCATTTCAGTACCTGGATCCTTCTCCTACATAGCCATGATATTGTGATTGCTGCAGAATGTGGTCTGGCATTATCTTGTTGAAAAATGCAGGGTCTTCCCTGAAAGAGATGACATAATTTTGCCACACTCCATTTTAAAAGACCCCTGGCCCAGTGCAAACATCTGAGCTTGTGGAGCTTGCTTAGAAATGGATTCCTCTTTGCACTGTAGAGTTTCATCTTGAAACGGCGGATGGCACGGTGGATTGTGTTCACTTACAATGCTTTCTGGAAGTATTCCTGAGCCCATTCTGTTATTTCCTTGACAGTGGCATTCCTGTTTTAGGTGCAATGACGTTTAAGGGCCCGGAGATCATGAGCATCCAGTAGAGTTTTACTGCCTTGACCCTTATGCACAGCAATTGTTCCAGATTCTCTGAATCTTTTGATGATGTTATACACGGTTGATGATGATAACTTAAAAGTCTTTGCTATTTTATGCTGGGTCACACCATTCTGGTATTGCTGCACTATCTTTCTGCACAACAATGGTGGAATTGGTGATCCTCTTACCATCTTGGCTTCAGAGAGACACTGACACTCTGAGAAGCTCTTTTTATACCCAATCATGTTGTCAATTGACCTAATTAGTGTTAATTGGTCTTCCAGATGTTCGTTATATGCTCAATTTCCTTTTTCCAGCCACTTATTGCTACTTGTCCCAACTTTTTGGGGATTTGTTGACACTGTGAAATTTTGAATCAACATATTTTTCCGTTAAAATGTTACATTTACTCACATTAAACTTTTGATCTGTCATCTATGTTCTATTATGAATAAAATATTGACATTTGCCATCTCCACATCATTGCATTCAGTTTTTATTCACAATTTGTTTAGTGTCCCAACTTTTTTGGAATCAGGTTAGTAAAAGCCAGAGGTGATGCAACAAAGTACTAGTGATGTGTTGGAGTGTTATTTTGTTATGATTCCATAATTTTTTCCTCAGAATTGAGTGATTCCATAATTCACTCCCTGTGCTTGTTCTAAAAATCTAACTGTTACTGTCTACCACAATTATATTACTTGAATTCTTTTAGTGATTCTTAAAGCCAGAAATTTGCCATTTGAAATGCCTTTAGTTTTTTGTCATGTATGTGATCTGCTTTTTTTCTACAAAATTAAACAACTGAAGGAACATCCTCAGAGACTGGTGATTCCATAATTTTTGCCAGGGTTTGTAGGCTTGTACAGCATAATTCACTCTGCTCCAAATCTTCTACTCCTGCTGGTATGGCATACTAAGTCTTAGCCAGTTATTCTTATGAAAAACTTCTGCTGCACCTCATCGGTAGAATATAATTTGAGGGAGAAAAAAGGTGCTCAGGCACAAAGCTAACAAAATGAATTTGTGGCGTGGCCTTGCTTTGTTGTAAGTGTGTGTTTTTTTTAGCATGTTAGGCTGTTTTATAGGGAGTTTTAGGCTTCATTTGCACAAATACTTTTATGTTGATGAGCCTGAATATGGGTGGAGTGTGGAGAGCACTGTTTTTACTGCTGGAGTCTGAATGTGGTGGAGCATTGCCTTTATCTATAATCACAAACAAGAGTATCAGAATCTCAAAATTAGAAACCGAATACATATCAAATATACAAATATCTGAATATATGAATATTTGGGGCCAGCCCTATTGTTCAGGAAATCAGCTCTCAGCATCTGCTGTAATAATTCATTACTCGTAACTCATGCGCTACATGGTGCCAATAAACCAGAGCTTCTTTGAAATGTAAAACTGACTAAATGAACCGTAGCTTTGTCATGCTTCATTGTGTTGTTAACTTTGCTGTGTTGTGAAGACAGGTGATGGAAAAGAATCTCCGCAGACACGGTTAAAGGTGTAAATACATCTTTATTTACCAAAACAGTGTCTTACGGGTTCTTAAGGATCCCGTGAGAGGAGTGTTCAATTCAGTGCTCTTGGCTAGGACCCTGATCTATATGGTTCTTGCTCCTTTCCAAATATGGTAAACATAGAGGTTGGTTAACATTTGCATGTTCTAAGGGACTAAGGGAGGGGTAAAATTTATAGTCTCTTACCCTCACTGACAGCTTATCCTAAACATTTCTCTCTGTGGAACACAGACACAGAGCATATGGCTGAACATATAAAACAGTGAACATTACTTAATACTGTGCTTAAGGCCTTATGATTAAATATACCTCATAATGTCCTCCCTTTAAGACTGTTAAAGTCTCGTAAATTTTAAGCAACCCATACATGTTAATGTCATAACAAATAAGTGATACCTTCCTACACACAATTTTAACATCACTTGCATTATGATGTAACACAATTTCATGGAGTGTGAGGGCGAAAAAACCTGCCAGGCAGCTATCTTTCTTGAAAATCCTTCAAACATTTTAGACAGGAAAAATTCCCCCACAATCCTTCTGCCTAGGCGATCACAAACTGTACTCCAGTCCAATTAAATTTACTCTATATGTGTAGGGAGTTGACTTAAGTAAATGTGTATAAAAATAAAATCAAACCAATATCCAAATTCAGGCTGGTCGACCCATCTGACCTTCCAATGGACCTGTCCCTACCTGACACACCCCTTGGCCCTAACATCGATAAAAACAAAAACATCTGAGATTTCAATACACTTACACAGATTACATTTCATCAGTCTATAAGTCTTCATAATAAGCAGTTGTTACAATTTTTAATATCACTCGTATAATGATTTATCAATATCAAAGATTACTAATAATAAACAATTCAATAGCAACATATGACATAATATTGTCTTTTCAGCAATTTTGTCTTCTCATGTGATGTTGATGACATATTGAGCTTCAGAAAGTCTTCACCATTCTGTTTCAAAGTCCTTCTGTTTTATTGTCCTCTTTTGAGTTTTTGGATTCCTGTAGCACTTCAGGAATCTCGAACAACCATCCTTTCTTACAGTGATGTTCCCCCCTTTTATCTTTCTGGAAGAAAGAAACAACAGCCAGTATCTTTTGCAAAAATGACAGATGCAAATAAACATCAAATACAACTTTAATAATAGTAATACTAATAGATTAATACTTTTATACTTTTAGCTTTAATGTTGCCATATAACAACAGCCTGTCCACCCATCTAGTAGAAATATGTATGTTTTATCTCCACAAACCCACCAAATATCCTTAAAATTTCCTATTGTCACATTTACAGGCAAAATGTCATACTGCACCATTAATGCTCTACTCTATTTGCTATCTGGTGTATGTGGTTTAGGCTCTTTAAAATTCATCATATAACGAGCACAATCAGATATTCCTATAAACATCCCCTGTCCATTGTGAGTATCATTGGAACAAAAACAGTCTTTAGTCTCCACAGATTTTACTTCCATCGCATCAGGCCATGCTGTCAGTATATTTTCATGCTGATCAAGGAAATTCACATATGGCAGCTTCACATATGGCAGCTATTCATCAACCAAGTACAATTTAACTAAACAGTCTAATAGTCTAAACAAATGCACTGATAAAGCCATTATTCTATCTTCTTCAGAGTTTTGCTGATATAATAACCATGATAAAGCATAAGATTGACACATAGCATGCAGTGGTTCTGGTATTGTCTCTAAAATTGATGGCCATGTGCTTGGTGTTGGAACTTTCACCACACATGGACCAGTCAACTTTGTACTCCTTCTTACGGAATGGGTTATTTGCTGAAACCATAAATTTCTAGCTGCCCATAGGTCTGTGATTTGTAACACTGAAGAATCAAATCCATATGCTTTCCATTTTGCTTCTCTTTTCTGTAATGCATGGTAATGGTCAGTAATTTCTTCAGAGGTCAAAATCAAAAAACTCTCTCTGCCCTTCTAAAGTGATTTTCTGAGTGGTTACTAAACCATTTGAATCAATGTCTTCCATTGGGTTTCTAGCTTCTAAAGTCACTTGCCTAATATTCACTTCATGCTCCATATTTAACTCTGGACCCTGTGCTATGTTTACTTTCTTCTGCAATGGAAAGGACATTACTTCTGGAGTCTGGGTTAGTATTACAACATTATGTGATCTTGTTATTTTTCCATTTTCAACAGTTGTGATAGATTCAGATATACCCGAAGCAGAAGTTATCATTGGGAGTGTAGTAATATTCCTCTCCTTTAATGGCATATCTAATGTAGTAATCTGATTTGTTACATTATTTCCTTTACTTACTTCTGGAGCTAAAGTAAATGGCTTAATTTGTTCTTTAGTAACCTTCAGAGTCATTGCTATAGTGGTTTGGTCCTGAATTCTTTTAGTAGATGTAAAAACTCTGGTCCTTTATCATCACTATCACTGTATGAGTTATGTACCCTCTCCACACATTTTGAAATGGCACAAATTTAAGCTCTGGCTCCAAATAAGTACAAGTGTATTCCCCTTGATCTTCCCATGTAACATTATGTAAAAGAATTGAACAATCATCTCTAACTTTGAACCACTTAAAGGCATTAAACAAAAGATACTTTCTCTGGTCACGAGGCAAATGATCAACTTCATGTCCTGTTAACACCACTTCTTCACCATGACTATTTTTCCACTTAGGAGGACTATTGCTCCCTATATTAAATCTTCCACATTTACAGGGAAGATGAACTGTTTTACCTAATTTAACTTTAATCACCGTCTTCAAAGGTGATGACGTTGTTGAAATTATCAAAGGCACTAGTGTAGTTAGATGTGATCCATTTACCCCCATCACTAATTTTCGACACTGGAAAAGTAAAATTCGCTAAAGTTTCATTCTCTTTAGTTCTCATACCGTTTAGGTCTAACCTTTTTTCGAACTGGTCTTGGACTCTTTTCTTGATCCACGTCTCTGAACTGTTTTGAAATGGAATTACTGCTTTCTGGAATGGGACCTGCTGTTTCTGGGACATATTGAAATTCAATTTCTCCAAACTTTTTGTCTTGTTTATAATCTGCTGTGTCATGTCTGGCATTGTCAGAAATATACACAGAGTCATCAGCATCATCCAAGCCAGGGACAACCTCTTCTTCAGGAGATTTACTCTGGTTTGTTTCTTGCATGTTATTTCCTCATGTTCATTTGGTTCTCCTGAACCTGCAACCTCTCCTCCCTTTGTGAAAGGCTTCTCTTCACTTGGTGCTTTAACACAGTGAGATAAATGATACCACGTTGGAGACCCCTTAACTTGAACTGCCGTTCCAGTACTGCGAACAACTTCAAAAGTTCCTTCTCTGCGTTCGTTATACCATTTTCTTCTAAATATCTTTACAAACACCTTGTCTCCAGGCTGCACTGTATTCTTCCTTTGCTAATCCAGCCTCTCCTGCTCCTCCTCTTTTCTTTGCTTTTCTGAAACGTATGTGGATATTGTTTTATGTAAATTTGCTAAGTATGAAATATATGCTCGCATGTCATCTTCTAAAAGGGCTAAACTTGGACCTTTCCCACTTGTACGCAAACATGGCATGGCATTCGTCTACCTGTCATCAACTCATGAGGAGTCATGTGTAAATCACGCAGCTCACTTGAGCGACACACCATTAATGCTAATGGAAGTGCTGCTATCCAATTTAAACCCGTATGCTGACAGATTTTAACAATCCGATTTTTCAAGACACCATTCATTTTTTCACAAATCCCTTGACTTTGCGGATGGTACACAGCTCCCAGACGCTGTTTAATTCCCAATTTTTGCAAAATTAATTTCACTGTTTTATCCACAAACTCTTTCCCATTATATGAGGATATTCGATCTGGAAGTCCCCACCTGCTTATGACTTCTCTACACAAAAACTTGACAACAGTTTGTGCATTTTTACACTTAGTTTATGACCTGTTTCCTCATCTGGTGCACTAAGAAGGATATCATCCATCTATTGAATGACAGTACTTTTTAACTTCTGATCTACCCCAACTAGATCATCTTTCAATACTTTATTGAAAATGTGAAGACTATGTTTATATCCCTGTGGTAATCTCTTATACTCATAGAATTGCCCCTTGTATGTAAACCCAAATAAACCCTGACTTTCTATATTAGTGGAACACTAAAAAATGCTCCACATAAATCTAATAATGTGAAATACTTTGCATTCAGAGGAATTTGGGCTAACAAAACATGTGGATCTGGCACTTCTGCTGGAAAGTCTGCTACTACTTCATTTACTGCTCTCAAATCATGTACTAAATGATAAGAGTTATCTGGCTTCTTCACAGGCAACAAAGGTGTATTACTCTGCGGATTCTGTGTTATCTTCAGAACATCTGCTTTCACAAGACCTTCAATTTGTGGTTCGATCCCTTTGATTGC
Organism: Hoplias malabaricus; assembly: GCF_029633855.1. Classification (NCBI taxonomy): domain Eukaryota; kingdom Metazoa; phylum Chordata; class Actinopteri; order Characiformes; family Erythrinidae; genus Hoplias; species Hoplias malabaricus. The sequence continues at coordinate 17,380,879 of NC_089808.1, forward strand.
TTCTTCATTCAAAGGATACTGAAGCTTCCATGGAGGTTTTGTTCCTGGTCGGAGTTCAACTTTCACTGGTTGAGCTGACTTCACAAATCCAATGTCAGTGCTATGTTGTGACCATAAACATTTTGGAACATATCGCAGCATCTACTCTTTCAAAGAATTTGAATCCATCTTCTCATTGCAAAGTGATTCGTGTGTCATCCTGACCCCTAATCTTCACTCCTCCAGATGGAAAGATTCTCTTTTAACGGTTTAAAGACAACTTCTTCTGCTTCTGCCATCATTTCACCTATTTGTTTCTGCTCACAATCCTCAGACACCAGCAAAGTCACATGTGGTACACTTTTTCCCATATCAAACTCTTTATACAAGTAATCTTCATAGCAGCTCCTTGTGGTCCCAAAATTATGCAACATGAGTGTAATTCAACTTGCTTTGGTTGATGACTCAACCATTGTTCTGCATCTGATTGTTCAGCATCCTTAAAGTATTTCAGTGTACAATGAAATGGATACTCTGGAGTCTTTGCATCAGGCATGTTTGCTACAATAAACTTCTCCCACATCTTGGCTGATTCAAAGAATTCTTCGCTAAGATTTCCAATCCAAAATACTGAAGAAGCTTCAGTCACCGTTTTCATCATCAATTGATCAATCATTTCACTTGGCACTTCCACCAGGCAGCCGACTGGTGTGCATTATATTGTACAGTTCAGTCTGCACAAAGCATCTCTTCCCAAAAGTGCAATAGGTGTATGTTCTGACACCAGTATGGGTATTGTAGTCTTCAGATGTTTATAGCAGAGCTCAATAGGTTCTGTGAGAGGATTCAGCTGTTTTACTCCCTCAAACCCGATTGTCCGAATCATCTGACCAGACCTGGGGAGGTCCCTTACTCTTCCATCCATCATCGCCGCTCTCTGTTTCATCAGAACTTCCATCTCTTGAGTCCTCTTTCCTTCTACTCACATCTCTTTTTTTCTGCTTTAGCGAGCATTCGTCTGATGGCTGGGTCGTATCCACCCATGGCCTCCTCCTGGTCACTCAGATCCTCATCTCCAATGGTACTCCTTCTCATTCTCAGTTCACCTCTATTCTGCAGACGTTGAGTTTTCTTCTTGCTTTTGGAACTCGGATACAGTTTTATCGTTGTCTCTGCTTGTCCTGTTTCAATGATGCATTCTTCTTCGTCTTCAATGTGGTAACTTCCAACTTGACTGATCACTGGAAGCTGAGGATAGACTCTGAGTTTTCACTTCCTTCTGGTGGTGGTGTCTTAACCGAGTCCACATGTGAAAAAGACACATTAACTTCTGCCATTTGTTTTTCTATTGCCTTTGTACGCTGATTTATTGCTTCTGCACCTTTCTCCCTCTTTTCCTTTGCCGCCTTTATCAGTTTCTGACTCTCTCATTCAAATAACTGGAGAATGCCAAGCTCTATTTCTCTTTCTTCCTTTCGCTTTTCTCCTTGATGCCCATTCTTCTGTCCTGCTTTGTATGTTGATACAAGTACCTCCATTGTTTTAATTACATCTGGGTTAAGTGTCCCCTCTACTGGCCATGGTTGGTCTATGTCAGGCCATCGCTTATAAAATTTTTCTGATATTTTTGTATCCTCAATACAGCTTCTTTTAAAATCTGGTTTTGCTTTCCCCAGTTAAACATAAACATGTCACATATTATTTTATGACCTCCTGATAGTACATTTTCAACCCTGAATCTTGGTTCTTAAAACTTATATACTAAGATAAGATTGATGTACTATGTTGTAATTTTCACATATAAAAACATCGCAGTGGTATATTTAAACCCCAGAAAGCACCACTGTCAAACACTCAGAGTTTTCCAATATTCCCACATTGGCAGTACTTTTTCATTTATCAGTTAGCAGCTAATTATTTTTTTATATAAAGTAACAGTACTTCACAGAGATCTAAACACCAGAGACTATAGTTTGCGGCAACAATTTTCTGAGCAACAATTGTTAATTCATTAAACCCAAATGAGCATCTTTAATGCTCAACATCCAACCAAACAACACCATTCCAACCCACTTTATTCATTCAATCCATATTTCATCTTGTGGCAGCTCTCTCCATATAAGGCCATCACTCAGTTCTACTGGCCAAAAACAATGTAATACAATGTGTCTCAATTTCATCAAACCATTGCATTCAAAGAGAACCCAAACAAATTACTGCTCCACCAATTCACTCTCACTCACTATGTTAAATTTATCCTCTATTTCCCTTTTATTTTAGATCATAAGCACAACACAAGCACCACACCCATTGAAAAACTCAGTTCAAACGCACCCATTCTCAGGAGCTCCAAATTTATATTTTTAATTTGCCCAAAATAACTATTAGTTTCTTTTTAAACCAAATCAACATGGCTTTTATCAGTACGTCATAAATTAAAATCCTGCCATCTCTCTCTTTTTCAAGAGTGGAACAATCAAAGTGTAAGATCTCAAAGCTTCAGCGAAATCGAGAGGAACTTAAACCATGATCTCGTTTTTCTCCCAATAAAAGCCAACATGTGGAGATTTCAAATGTTCTCCTTTTCTCCAATAACAATTTTACCTTTAATTCCCATGATTAAACCTTAGTTTCCTCAATGTACCCTATTAATTACTCAGCTTTAACACCTCGCTCTCCTTTTTCCTATTCTCAGCATCTAAAAACGTCTTTCTGGAGCTCATTGTCTATTGTTTTCTTAATGTATAGTCTCCAAGAAAGCTCATAAAAACGTCTTTCTGGAGCTCATTTTCTACTGTTTTCTTTAATTTACGGTCCCCCAGAAAGCTCATTTATTTTTACTTTTTATTTTTTAATTTAACACTAGAAGTACCAGGATTTTCATATGACCCCTTTTTCTACCAGAGGCTTCCAAATGACAGTGCTGGGGTACTTTGCATCCCATTAGGCCATCTTTTGTTATGTACATTAAGCCACTACTAGGTGCTAAACGGGGGGATGGGTGATAGTGTGAACTATGTTGACTGATAAAGCTCTGACAGTCACAGAAGGCACAGACTTTCAGGAGTTTAGTTCAGGGCAACAATCTCAACAAATAAAAAATATGTTGGTACTTTGGCAGTTTTCTCAGCTGCTGATAATAATTACAATTATTATTATAATCTTTTAAAAATATGATGAAATAATACTTGTTTATTTAGAATACACACAAAGAATTATTTAAGCTTTTTAGTTTACATTTGTTGATCTAATGCAATATTATTTGATGTGAAACTTACAAAAACCTTGAAAAATATAAATAAAAAAATAAGTTAAGTAAAAATTGCTCAAAAATAGTATTTTATCTTAATTTGAGTCATATTTACTTGTCAAGAGAAAAAAATTGCCAATGGGGTGAGATATTTTGACTTAAAACAAGAGAAAATGTCCTGATAAGTGTCAGGACAGGACAGAGAGCTGACAGTTGCGGATCACAGTAAACAGTTTATTGACGTTATCCAAAAGAGTAATCAAAAGGCAAGCAAGGTTCAAAAACAGGGAGCAAACAGTACCTCAGAGAATAAGTGAAAAGCGTAGTCAAAAATAAGGCAGAGTTCAAAAACCGAAGAATACAGACAGTACCAAAAGGGACGAGGCAGGAGACGTAAACCGGAATAACAAGCAAGAAGTAGGTAACAAGAAATCGTCAGACTGATAACAAGAGAATGCGTTGTAAGCAGGGATAAACCACGGCAATACTCGGCAGAGAACAATACAATGATAGGGGTATATATAGGGAAACAAACAGGTGTGCATGATTAGAATTCAGGTGAGGGAGACCGATGGAGAGTCATGTGACTGTTGGGTGCATTCTGGGAATTGGAGTCCTGGGATTTAGGCGTGACAATAAGATTTTTTACTTTGGGTTTTAAAAAGTTTAAGTAATGAAACTTTTTTGAATTTAAAAATGTCTTATTTACAAGTAGCTGAGGGTTGTTTTTTTGTATAAATTTATGTAAAAATATCTTTACCTATTGGCAGTTTTTCAAAAGACAAAAACTACTTAAACTAAGGTTACAAAATATCAGAGCTATTTTGACTAATCAATATGCCACTTTTTGCACTGTGAAAACAATCCTACATTAGTACAAAGGAGGCAGTTTTTCAAAAGACAAAATTGCTTAAAATAATGGTTAAAAAATCTGAACTTTAGCTATTTTGACCAATCATCAGTGAGAAAACAATCCAAAATTAGTACAAAGGAAGCAGACTTGAGGTGTTTTGGAATTATAGTTCAAATAATGTCTTTGTGTCAGTTTCAGAATAAAGAGAAATATGACATAGTGCAGACATATGAAAACTTGTTAATAAAGTGCATAAACTTTATATAATAAACTGCACCAAAGTAAATAGCCTATCTGGCTACATGCTGAGTGAAATAAAATAGAATAAACATTTCTCACTATAGTAAAATATTACAAATATACACGATGGAGGTAACTGAGATGGGTTCTATATTTATTTTAAAAATGTTGTTGTTGCAGCCATTAGATCAAATATGCCAGTACCAGGTAACAGTGAACAGGGATGGGTGTGGTGGGTGATAACGTGAACGATGATGATAACGATTATGTGTGTATCCACTTCCACGTGGATAAAAAGCCAAGTCACCACACATATTTCACTTACTCTGTTGACCGAGAAGCAAAGATGGCAAAAGTTTACAGTACTCAGCAGGCTTTGGACATGATCCTCAACCATGTCAACCCCTGTGACTCTGATGGAGAAGAAATTACTATTGATCAGAGCGGTGACTCTGAAATCTCTTCTGGTAAGATTTCCTAAATTTTCTATTTTGGTTTGCCGGTTATGGCTGTTGTTATTTTAGAAGAGACACACTACAAAAAGTACAATCTTGAGTTAAAATTGCTCAAGAATATTATTCTATTTTAATTTGAGTAATTTTGACTTGTATTTTGACTTAAAACAAGACAAAATGTCCTGATAAGATTCTTTTACTTTGGGTTTTAAAAAGTTTAAGTAAAAATGTCTTTTTTACAAGTTGCTGAGGGTTGTTTTTTTTTTTTTTGTATATATTTATGTAAAAGTATCTTTACCTATTGGCAGTTTTTCAAAAGACAAAAACTTAAAATAAGGTTACAAAATATCAGAGCTATTTTGACTAATCAATATGCCACTTTTTGCACTGTGAAAACAATCCTACATTAGTTCAAAGGAGGCATACTTGAGATGTTTTGGAATTATAATTCAAATACCATGTTTGTGTCAATTTCACATTATTTCAACCTTTCACTAATCAAATCTCAAACATATGGTCCTGTAGATGAGGAGACTTCACCACCTCCAGGAAAGAGAGGTCGCATGGAGACACACGAGTGGCTGACAGAGACGGCAAAAGATGGCACAGTGTGGCATGAAGAACAGATCGGAAGACCTCTGCATCACAGCCCAATTGAATGCAATCCCATGGCAATAACCATGCCACTAAGCATTGTGTTGTAAAAAGGAGATGTTGTGGCAGTGCCAGGTGTGTTCAGACAATTTAGTCTGACAACAAGCAATGTAGCACACTACTGCACAATGACTGTATGTAAATAGGCTTATTAGCATAGTTTATGTTTCTGTGTAGTTTACATTTATATTTATGAATACTTTTGTATTTTTTTTGGGGGGGGGGGTTTCACCAGCTTGTTGCAGAGAAGAGTGTAGAGTGCAGTAGAGTGTCTCCTTTCAAATGTAATGGCCTCATTTACATAACACTGGAGGCAAGAAGAGCTATTCACACCTGCCAAATGGCAGTTCTTTGGGATTTAAAGGTATAATTTCCAAATGGCAGCGGTTTGGTAGTTCTAGTGTTAAAAATGTCTTCCGTTCAAGGCTCATTTTCATAAATAAACAAACCCCTCATTTTATTGAGGTTCATAATCATTTAAATAACTGTCCTTGAACGAAGCTCATAATTTTTACCATTACAAATTTCTTTCCTTATTAATTTCTAAATCTCTCATTCCTCATCACATTTCCCTACTTTCTTTAAACACTTTCTTCACTCTTTCTGACACTCTCTGGGCCAAGGTGTCCTTTCCCTACTTTCTCTAAACATACCCACAGAAAATTTATGGCTCTTTACAGCGCAAGGGAGAGACCAGTTCTCCCCACACACACTCATGAGGGACCAAAGAAGGGAGGGGTGTTGATCATTCCCCCACTTGCAAACTCTTTCAGCTGACCATACACATACACAGCATCCAACATTCCCCAAACAGCGCTTACACACCCATCACTTTCAACACAATTGTCATAGTCGACTCATTCACACATTAACAGCATGATTTGTGCCGCCCTTATTCCTTTATTTCCTTATTTTTAATTTATGCTACCTTATGAGGTGTAATAATTCAAAAAGAGGCAGCATCAATACAGTGTTCGTCAACAGTGTTTCGAGTGGGCACCCCTAATTAAATCTCTGTATCACACCTCCAGTTTCTCATCAAAGTGACCTAAAAAATCACCTAGTGAATTTTTCACGGTTTACGGCTGGGCTAATCCCGCCTCAACAGAGGGCTTAAATCCCAAATCGGCGACGTCCTCTCTTTATTTAACTCACTGTCTCTTTTCCTTTTTTCCCTTTATCCTCTTATATTATTTCTCTTTTATTACATCTTTTCTCTTCTATTTCCCTTATTTTCCTTTTCCTTTTAACCTTAAATAAATTTTAACCAAATGCCACTGGGCCCAGGGCTTCTCACTATTTCAATATAATCCAATTCTACAATAACTCAAAGCTTACTTTCATGCAATGACTGTGATTCATGTCTTACAATTTTAAGCAAAATAGGGCCCTGTTTACCCGAACTCGCATGTCATCATCAGCTCACCTCATCGTTACTAATTAAGCTATTCTACACTTATACTTCAACTTTTCCTTTCCTTTTCTTTTTCTTTTTCTTCTATTACATCTGTTCCTTTTTACTCTTTTCTTCATTATTCCCTTTTATTTCCTTCATGTCTATTTTTCTATTACTATAGTTAAAAATTTAGAACGGAGAAACTTTATCCAACGCCATCATCAACACAACACTGCATACACTAATGAGTCTATCTCGGTGCAACTCTTTCTGCATCAGACAGCCCAAACACCCAACCAGTGCTCAAATTTGTGAAAATCTCACCTTCTATTTGCCGGCTTTAAGCAGGAGTTCAAATGCAGGAGCCGTCTGAAGCAGGAAGGTCCCAACTCAGCATCCCATCCTCGTCGCCATCTTTGTTGTTAACTTTGCTGTGTTGTGAAGACAGGTGATGGAAAAGAATCTCCGCAGACACAGTTAAAGGTGTAAATACATCTTTATTTACCAAAACAGTGTCTTACGGGTTTTTAAGGATCCCATGAGAGGAGTGTTGAATTCAGCGCTCAAATTCTCTCTCCCCGCTCTTGGCTAGGATCCTGATCTATATGGTTCTTGCTCCTTTCCAAATATGGTAAACATAGAGGTTGGTTAACATTTGCATGTTCTAAGGGTAAAATTTATAGTCTCTTACCCTCACTGACAGCTTATCCTAAACATTTCTCTCTGTGGAGCACAGACACAGAGCATATGGCTGAATATATAAAACATTGAACATTACTTAATACTGTGCTTAAGGCCTTATGATTAAATATACCTCAATTGTAATATTGGTTGCTGTAGCGTGTCAGGCTGTTTTAGGCTTCATTCAAGACTTTTATGTTGACAAGGCTGAATACATGTGGAGTTGCGGGTTGCCTTTATCTCCACTTTTAGCAAAAAAATACAAACAAACAAAAAATATCTCTGCGACCCTGCAGTGCATTTACAATATTTATTTTATGTTTCAGAGCTTCCATCACCCTGCTGAATTGCAAATTTAATATATTTATTTATCAATCATCACTGAATACAGGTTTTGCATTATTTATATTAAATATAATGGTTATTTATATCTAAACAAAACTAAAATGTCATGCGCTGGTCCTGTCATGCTCTTGCACATGCTTCTGTTAATTTTTGGTTCATGTCTCCGCCCTAGTCCTCCCTTAGCTCTACCCTCTTATTGTGCCTCCTTTGTAGTCATGCCCTCTCGTTATCTGTCCCAGGTGTTCCGTGTCTGTGGTGTGTATTTAAGTCCCGTGGCACGGTGGAGCAGCAGGTAGTGTTGCAGTCATACAGCTCCAGAGGCCTGGAGGTTGTGGGTTTGATTCCCGCTCCACGTGACTGTCTGGGAGGAGTTGGTGTGTTTTCCCCCCTGTCCACGTGGGTTTCCTCCGGGTGCTCCCGTTTCCTCCCACAGTCCAAAAACACACGTTGATAGGTGGATTGGCGACTCAAAAGTGTCCGTGTGTGTGAGTGAATGTGTGTGTCTGTGTGTGTTGCCCTGTGAAGGACTGGCGCCCCCCCTCCAGGGTGTATTCCTGCCTTGCGCCCAATGATTCCAGGTAGGCTCTGGACCCACCGCGACCCTGAACTGGATAAGCGGTTACAGATAATGAATGAATGTCTTAATCCCTCTTTGTTGGACATTCCACATTTGTGTGTCTGTTTGTCTTGTATGCTCCTCATTCTCAACCCTATCAAGTCAATTTGTCTCTCTAGTCTGTTTCCCTTTTCCTTGGTATGCCTGTCTGGTCTGTCTGTTTCCTTCCTTTTCTTTGCTGTGTGTGCTCGGTTTGTCTATTTCTCTCTCTGGTCTGTTAGTGTTTCCTTTCCTGTGCTTTGTGTACTTGAGTGGTTTCTGTCTCTAGTCTATTAGCTCTCCCTGTTCAGGTCTCTGTTTAGCTCTCTTTGTCCAGGTTTGTCTCTTTAGCTCTCTCTGTCTACGTTTTGCTTGTTTAGCTCTCCCTGTAAAGTCTCTCTGTCCTAGTCACTCTGTCCAGGTCTTTTTGTTTCAATAAAGTTTGTGCATTTGCATCCACCTCCATCAGTCAACCCAGTCTTGACATTCATTCATTATCTGTAACTGCTTATCCAGTTCAGGGTCGCAGGGGGTCCAGAGCCTACCTGGAATCATTGGGCACAAGGCAGGAATACACCCTGGAGAGGGCGCCAGTCCTTCACAGGGCAACACAGACACACACACACATTCACATTCACTCACACCTACGGATATTTTTGAGTCGCCAATCAACCTACCAACGTGTGTTTTTGGACTGTGGGAGGAAACCGGAACACCCGGAGGACTCGGAGGAAACCCACGCGGACACGGGGAGAACACACCAAACTCCTCACAGACAGTCACCCGGAGCGGGAATCGAACCCACAACCTCCAGGTCCCTGGAGCTGTGTGACTGCGACACTACCTGCTGCGCCACCATGCCACCCCAGTCTTATTATGTAATATTGATGTATTCTGTCTCTGTATATTACAAACTACAGAGTTAATATCTGGAACATAATACAACTTTTGAAGTGAATAACATCACTTAGGAGGAGCATGCCCAAACTCCTCCCATCAGCCCTATATATATTGTAAACACATTTCAGGACATAATTTCTGTGTTGGACAAACTTGCTGCACTTGGGTCACTAGACCGACCTCGACTGCTTCGCAATGTGAGCTCACTCCTCTGCTCTGTTCATTTCTGCCTATCCTCTGCCTCATATTTGGAGCCGTTTTCTGCTGTCGTCCACTGGCTCCCACGAAGCATAGTCTTCTGCTTTCACTGCGACCGGAATCCAAAGTGAACCCCTACCTCTGTCTCAGCCTCTGCTCTCTCTACTTCTTCCAACTGCAACAGGACTGCATCGAGTTTGGGGATGCAATCAGCTGTTGTCATGCCTGCTTCCCCAGACTGCTATAAGCTCTGCAACTCCTGCTACAACCAGCATCCGAAGTAAAACCTCAACCTCCACCCGCAGCTGAACAGCCACGGTGCTCCAGTGAAGTGCTTTGAAACTACAGCTTCCCCTTTGTTCATTCAGCTATGAGAGGAACCCTCTCCTCGTCTCCCACCTCCACTGCCAGTGTGTGCGGCCCTGCAATTGCATCACAACCTCCTCTCTCCCAATTCAACACCCCCTGTTGGAGCATTCCTTATCCTCCTCTTTATGGTTGTCCCTGAGCTCGAAGGCATTCTCACATATATAATCTTGGTGGAAAACTGCTTTACTCTCCTGATTCGTCTGATGGTTTGCCAGAATCTTCTTGGAGCCGACTGAAAGTCGTTTCCCATGTCCTCACCGAAATCCTCCAACATCAAAGTTTTTTCCTCAGTGACAGCCAAAGCCGCAAGCTGCTTGGCTCTTCAGTACCCCATGAGTAAAAGTCCAACCACCAGGCATTCACTGAGGAGCACCTCCCCCAGGCCTAGCTCCAAGGTGGGGCCCCAGTTACCCTACTCCGGGCAAGGGAAGCTGTGTCCCTGTTATATTTTTCATCAGGATCTTATGGATCACTCTGTCTGGCCCATCACCTAGGACCAATTTGCCTTGGGAGACCCTACCAGGGGCTATTGCCCACGACAACATAGCTCCTAGGCTCACGCAGGCACGCAAACCCCTCCACCACATTAAGGTGGTGATCTATGGATCAAATTAATTACCCAAATTGAAAAGCCACTGATGCAATGAGCCTAAGCTTCATTAGAAATCAACTTGGAATCTGCAATATTTCTGCACATTACCAGGGTACTAGTTCATGCACAGTGCTCGGCAAGATGACTGCATTTGAATATATTGGAACAGAAAACAGGCAGCACATTTTAGCATTAATTCTTATAGGAGTTAACACCTTCTTCCCTCAGGATACTTCCTTGTTAGACAGATTTGCCCCCATTTTGACACAGCCCCTCTCTGCTCTTCCTGTTCTCTCTCCTCTCCTGTCCCTTCTTCTTCTCTCGTTCTGTCTCTACTTATCATTCCATCCCTTTATCATCCCACCCTCCTCCCTTCATCATCCCAACCCCTTCGTCCCAATCTCTTCCTTTTGCGGTCTTGCCGCACCCTGCATCTCCCTTTACAGCCCATCTTCTCTTGTGCCTTCATCCCTCACTTTGTGGCCGCACTGCCTCCTGCCTCCAAAAGGCTTCGTAGCTTGTGCTCATTTCTCAGAGGTTGCTTCACATTCTTGTGCCCTCTCCTTCACAACCACATGGCACCCTGCCTCTACTGTATGGCCTGCCACTCTGCTTTGCAGTTATGCTGCCCCCAGTCCTAGCTTTGCCGCTCAAGCTTCCTCCTATCACAAGCCTTCAGTCCAATCTCTCTCATTTGCGGCTATGCTGCTCCCACCTAGTGGGCCTTCAAGCTGACACTTTTGCAGCCACATTGCTCCTAGCCCCTAATTTTTAGCTTGTGCTAGTTCCTCATGGACCATCCCTTTCCCATGCTGCCTCACTTCTGGCACCTGCTTTTCACCATGTTGGCATCTTTGCCATCCTTGTGTCAACTTTCTAAGCTGCCACCATGCGCGAGTTCCTCAGCACCACACATATTCTGTCTCTTTTAGGGTTTGTTCCCATGAGCTGCCTTTTGTGTGTTCCTGTTTCTGCAGTGCTGATTGTCAGCTCCCATTTGTGGCGTCTTATTTTGCCTTACCTTTCATCCCTACAGAACACCCTTCCATTTCTCACTTCCTCTTTTAGTTTCCCTCTTTGCCACTGGAAAGTTACCATCATGGTTATACCAACTATCTCAGTTCATTAATGTTGTCCCTTTGTAGTATTTGTGTCAGTTACTAATCCACTTAGTAACTGATACGACTGGGGGTTGTATTGTTGTTAACTTTGCTGTGTTGTGAAGACAGGTGATGGAAAAGAATCTCCGCAGACACGGATAAAGGTGTAAATACATCTTTATTTACAGAAACAGTGTCTAACGGGTTCTTAAGGATCCCGTGAGAGGAGTGTTCAATTCAGCGCTCAAATTCTCTCTCCCCCCTCCTGGCTAGGACCCCGATCTATATGGATCTCTCTCCTTTCCAAGTATGGTGAACGTAGAGGTTGGTTTACATTTGCATGTACTAAGGGAGGGGTAAAATTTATAGTCTCCTACCCTCACTGACAGATTATCCTAAACATTTCTCTCTGTGGAGCACAGACACAGAGCATATGTTTAAACAGTGAACATTCCTCAATACTGCGCTTAAGGCCTTGTTTAAATATGTTTATAATATACCTCATAATTTCCTTCCTTCGAGAAGTCTCATAAGATTAAGCAACCCATACATGTTAATGTTATAACAAATAAGTGATACCTTCCTACACACAATTTTAACATCACTTGCGTTATGATGTAACAAAATTTCATGGAGTGTGAGGGTGAAATAACCTGCCAGGCAGCCATCTTTCTTGAAAATCCTTCAAACACTTTAGACAGGAAAAATTCCCCCACAATCCCTCTGCCTAGGCAATCACATACTGTACTCCAGTTCAATTAAATTTACTCTATATGTGTAGGGAGTTGACTTAAGTAAATGTGTATAGAAATCTCAGAAAATAAAATCAAACCAATGTCCAAATTCAGGCTGGTCGACCCATCAGATCTTCCAATGGACCTGTCCCTACCTGACACACCCCTTGGCCCTAACATCGAGAAAAATAAAAGCATCTGAGATTTCAATACACTTACACAGATTACATTTCATGAGTCAATATGTCTTCATAATAAACAGTTGTTACAATTTTTAATATCATTCCTATAATGATTTATCAATATCAAAGATTACTAACAATAAACAATTCAATAGGAACATATGACATAATATTGTCTTTTCAGCAATTTTGTCTTCTGATGTGATGTTGATGACATATTGAGCATCAGCAAGATTTCACCATACTGTTTCAAACTCCTTCTGTTTTATTGTCCTCTTTTTGGATCCCTGTAGCACTTCAGGAATCAACCATCCTCCCTTACAGTGATCTTCCCCCCTTTTTTCTTTCTGGAAGAAAGAAACAACAGCCAGTATCTTTTGCAAAAATGACAGATGCAAATAAACATCAAATACAACTTAATAATAGTAATACTAATAGATTAATATTTGTTATAAGCTACAGTTTATACTTCATCCTACAATCTTTATAATTAATTACTAAATAATAAACCTAACAAAATAATAGAATAATATCATAATTGAATAGTAAAAATATACAATACTGGATATTCAAAATGGATATCTTTCCACCAGGTTGTTTTCTAAAATTTCCTCCTCATGTTTGTCTGAGTCGGTTCTACATAATAATGGCATCTGTACTTGATCTCCAGGCATTACAACTCCAACCCATTTCAAAATCATAGCTTTTGCACAAGTTAACAACAGTGTACAAAAACAAAACATTATACACACTGCTAAAAGAGCTGCTCCAAAAACTTGAGCCAACATTGCTCCTAGTGGTCCTAATTTCTCCAATAACCAAGCATTCACAGACCATCCAGCTCCTTTTGACGGACCAAACGCCTCCCTTATATGCTTCAATGCTTCTATAACACTAGTCATATTATCAGAATTATCTAGAATCAAGGTATAACAGGCATCCCCTGTTAGATTCAAAGCCACACATAAACCCCCTTGCTTAGCTAAAATGTAATTCAGAGCCATGTCATGTTTTAACAATGTTAATCTGTGACTTTTTTGTGTATTTGACAAATACTGAAACCCTCTTGTAGTCTCATTAGCAAACCCTTGTAAAGTGTGCGTAATATTATCTATATGATCTGCTAAAAATGTCACACCATACCATGGGAATAATCCTATACCCCATTTTTCTCCTATACTGATTCTCCAATGGTAGGCTTCCAAACTATGAAACTGAGCCATTTGCCTTTTCTTTCTTCTCCCAGAAATACCTTCAGAAATCCCTTCATCAGTTGCTTCACCTTTTTGGAGAGTATAAAGCCAGTTATATGGCTTTAATGTTGCCATATAACAACAGCCTGTCCACCCATATGGTAGAAATATGTATGCTTTATCTCCACAAACCCACCAAATATCCTTAAAATTTCCTATAGTCACTTTTACTGGCAAAATGTCATACTGCACCATTAATGTTCTACTCTGTTTGCTATCTGGTGTATGAAAACTCACTTTAAACAAAGCGTACTTAGGTTTAGGCTCTTTAAAATTCATCATATAACGAGCAAAATCAGATATTCCCATAAACATCCCCTGTCCATTGTGAGTATCATTGGAACAAAAACAGTCTTTAGTCTCCACAGATTTTACTTCCATCGCATCAGGCAGTGCTGTCAGTATATTTTCATGTTGATCAAGGAAATTCACATATGGCAGCTTCATCAACCAAGTACAACTTAATCTAAACAAATGCACTGATAAAGCCATTATTCTATCTTCTTCAGAGTTTAGCTGATATAATAACCATCCATCCATCCATTATCTGTAACCGCTTATCCAATTTAGGGTCGCGGGGGGTCCAGAGCCTACCTGGAATCATCGGGCGCAAGGCGGGAATACACCCTGGAGGGGGCACCAGTCCTTCACAGGGCAACACAGACACACACACATTCACTCACACCTACGGACACTTTCGAGTCACCAATCCACCTGCAACGTGTGTTTTTGGACTGTGGGAGGAAACCGGAGCACCCGGAGGAAACCCACGCGGACACGGGGAGAACACACCAACTCCTCACAGACAGTCACCCGGAGTTGGAATCGAACCCACAACGTCCAGGCCCCTGGAGCTGTGTGACTGCGACACTACCTGCTGCGCCACCGTGCCGCCCCATATAATAACCATGATAAAGCATAAGATTGACACATAGCATGCAGTGGTTCTGGTACTGTCTCTAAAATTGATGGCCAGGTGTTTGGTGTTGGAACTTTCACCACACATGGACCAGTCAACTTCTTACTCATTCTTACGGAATGGGTTATTTGCTGAAACCATAAATTTCTAGCTGCCCATGGGTCTGTGATTTGTAACACTGAAGAATCAAATCCATATGCTTTCCATTTTGCTTCTCTTTTCTGTAATGCATGTTAATGGTCAGTCATTTCTTCAGATGTGCAGTCAAAATCAAAAAACTCTTTCTGCCCTTCTAAGTGATTTTCTGAGTGGTTACTAAACCATTTGAATGAATGTCTTCCATTGGGTTTCTAGCTTCTAAAGTCACTTGCCTAATATTCACTTCATGCTCTATATTTAACTCTGGTCCCTGTGCTATGTTTACTTTCTTCTGCAATGGAAATGACATTACGTCTGGAGTCTGGGTTAGTATTACAACATTATGTGATCTTGTTATTTTTTCATTTTCAACAGTTGTGATAGATTCAGATATACCCGAAGCAGAAGTTATCATTGGCAGTGTAGTAATATTCATCTCCTTTAATGGCATATCTAAAGTTGTAATCTGATTTGTTACATTATTTCCTTTACTTATTTCTGGAGCTAAAGTAATTGGCTTAATTTGTTCTTTAGTAACATTCAGAGTCATTGCTATAGTGGTTTGGTCCTGAACTCTTTTAGTAGATGTAAAAACTTCATTAGGACTCGGGTCCTTTATCATAACTATCACTGTATGAGTTATGTACCCTTCTCTCCACACATTTTGAAATGGCACAAATTTAAGTACAAGTGTATTCCCCTTGATCTTCCCATGTAATATTACGTAAAAGAATTGAACAATCATCTCTAACTTTGAATGCAAAAAGCATTAAAAGCATTAAACAAAAGATACTTTCTCTGGTCAAGAGACAAATGATCAACTTCAGGTCCTGTTAACACCACTTCTTCACCTCGACTATTTTTCCACTTAGGAGGACTATTACTCCCTGTATAGGAAGTAATATATATATATAGTTCTAATACCGTTTAGTTCTAACCTTTTTTCGAACTGGTCTTGGACTCTTTTCTTGATCCAAGTCTCTGAACTGTTTTGAAATGGAATTACTGCTTTCTGGAATGGGACCTGCTGTTTCTGGGACATATTGAAATTCAATTTCTCCAAACTTTTTGTCTTGTTTATAATCTGCTGTGTCATGTCTGGCATTGTCAGAAATATACACAGAGTCATCAGCATCATCCAAGCCAGGGACAACCTCTTCTTCAGGAGATTTACTCTGGTTTGTTTCTTGCATGTTATTTTCAACCTGTTCTCCCTCATGTTCATTTGGTTCTCCTGAACCTGCAACCTCTCCTCCCTTTGAGAAAAGCTTCTCTTCACTTGTTGCTTTAACACAGTGAGATAAATGATACCACGTTGGAGACTCCTTAACTTGAACCGCTGTTTCAGTACTACGAACAACTTCAAAAGTTCCTTCTCTGCATTCGTTATACCATTTTCTTCTAAATACCTTTACAAACACCTTGTCTCCTGCTCCTCCTCTTTTCTTTGCTTTTCTGAAACGTATGTGGATATTCTTTTATCTAAATTTGCTAAGTATGAAACATATGCTCGCATGTCATCTTCTAAAAGGGCTAAACTTGGACCTTTCCCACTTGTACGCAAACATGGCGTTGGCATTTGTCTGCCTGTCATCAACTCATGAGGAGTCATGTGTAAATCATGCAGCTCACTTGAGCGACACACCATTAATGCTAATGGAAGTGCTGCTATCCAATTTAAACCTGTGTGCTGACAGATTTTAACAATCCAATATTTCAAGACACCATTCATTTTTTCACAAATCCCTTGATTTTGCGGATGGTACACAGCTCCCAGACGCTGTTTAATTCCCAATTTTTGCTAAATTAATTTCACTGTTTTATCCACAAACTCTTTTCCATTGTCTGAGGATATTCGATCTGGAAGTCCCCACCTGCTTATGACTTCTCTACACAAAAACTTGACAACAGTTTGTGCATTTTTACACTTAGTTTATGACCTGTTTCCTCATCTGGTGCACTAAGAAGGATATCATCCATGTATTGAATGACAGTACTTTTTAACTTCTGATCTACCCCAACTAGATCATCTTTCAATACTTTATTGAAAATGTGAAGACTATGTTTATATCCCTGTGGTAATCTCTTATACTCATAGAATTGCCCCTTGTATGTAAACCCAAATAAACCCTGACTTTCTATACTTAGTGGAACACTAAAAAATGCTCCACATAAATCTAATAATGTGAAATTTGGGCTAACAAAACATGTGGATCTGGCACTTCTGCTGGAAAGTCTGCTACTACTTCATTTACTGCTCTCAAATCATGTACTAAACGATAAGAGTTATCTGGCTTCTTCACAGGCAACAAAGGTGTATTACTCTGCGGATTCTGTGTTATCTTCAGAACATCTGCTTTCACAAGACCTTCAATTTGTGGTTCGATCCCTTTGATTGCTTCTTCATTCAAAGGATACTGAGGTTTCCATGGAGGTTTTGTTCCTGGTCGGAGTTCTACTTTCACTGGTTGAGCTGACTTCACAAATCCAATGTCAGTGCTATGTTGTGACCATAAACATTTTGGAACATATCGCAGCATTTCCTCTTTCAAAGAGTTTGAATCCAGCTTCTCATTGCAAAGTGATTCATGTGTCATCCTGACGACTTGTGGCTGTCCTTGTCCTTGAGCAGTAATCATAATCTTAATAAATCGCTGATCTTCACTCCTCCAGATGAAAAGATTCTCTTTTAGGGGATTAAAGACAACTTCTTCTTCTGCCATCATTTCACCTATTTGTTTCTGCTCATAATCCTCAGACATCAGCAAAGTCACATGTGGTACACTTTTTCCCATATCAAACTCTTTATGCAAGTAATCTTTTTTGTCTATCTTCATAGCTGCTCCTTGTGGTCCCAAAATTATGCAACATGAGTGTAATTCAACTTGCTTTGGTTGATGACTCAACCATTGTTCTGCATCTGATTGTTCAGCATTCTTAAAGTATTTCAGTGTACAATGAAATTGATACTCTGGAGTCTTTGCATCAGGCATGTTTGCTACAATAAACTTCTCCCACAGCTTGGCTGATTCAAAGAATTCTTCGCTAAGATTTCCAATCCAAAATACTGAAGAAGCTTCAGTCTCCGTTTTCATCATCAATTGATCAATCACTTCACTCGGCACCTCCACCAGGCAGCCATCTAGTGTGCATTTTATTGAACAGTTCAGTCGGCACAAAGCATCTCTTCCCAAAAGTGCAATTGTGTATGTTCTCATACCAATATGGGTATTGTAGTCTTCAGATGTTTATAGCAGAGCTCAATTTGTTCTGTGAGAGGAATCAGCTGTTTTACTCAAACCCGACTGTCCGAATCATCTGACCAGATCTGGGGAGGTGTATAGCATCTTCAGGCCGAATACAGGTGAAAGCAGCTCCACTATCTTCCATCATTGTCAATGGTCGATTATTTATTTTCACCTCTATTGTTGGATCTCTCTCCGGCCCTATTACCAGCTGATACCTCCCACACGAGTTCTCCGGGCATCCATAGAATCCTGGTTCTGGGCCCCTATAAGGGTTCACAGGTCCCTTGATTGATCTTGGTTGTCCTCTGAATCCTCCTCTAAAATATCCCCTGAAGTTTCCTCCTGGCCTGTTGCACTCACGAGCAAAATGACCAAACTGTCCACAATTGTAGCACACTTCAGGAGGCTGCTAAAAGTTCAGACTGAATCTTCCTGGTCTTCCTCTTCCTATATTTCCTGGACCTCTTGCTCTCCAAGTCTTGCCTGACCAAATACTGGCTGTGGCCAGGGAGTCACTGGAACATCAAAATGTTTACTGGTTCACTTGAGGTTGAGTCTGATCCAGATGTGGTCCTGGCTGATTAGGAGGCTGATTTTGTATGACTGCAGCTTGCTTCTTTTCTGTTTTCTTGTTATTCACCAGTTGTATTTGGTTCAGCTTTCTGAGGGTCTCTTCATCCTGTATTTTCTGATCATGTTCCTTCTTTCTATATAGCTCCACTTGATGGGCTATGTGATCTGTATAGACAGTCTTTGCCATGCTTCCGTGACCCACTACTTCTGCCAGTTTACTTCTCACTGGTAAGGGTAGTCCCTTCTGTAATTTGGCTCGCAAAATTGACTGCTCCATCTGATTTAAGTCTGGGTCATTTCCTGTGACATTTCTCCATACCCGATGGACTCTTGACACATAGGCTCTTGGGTTTACTTCTTCTCCCAAAGGCTCAATCAAGATATTGTCTGGATGAACATTGGTGGGAAATGTATCTTTCAATGCTCTCCACATTCGACCTCTGATTGCAGAAAACAGCTCTGGATCATTAACAGCAGTTCTTACATATCGATCTAGGCCCACTTTCTGTAGAATTTCTTCCACGGCTGAAAATCCCAGGAGATTTGCTAAAAGTCTTCTCATGTCACCTATTGCAGGCTGCGATCCCACCAGAAGCTCTTCCAATTTTGAAATCCAAGGATGTGCTCCCTCTTGCAAAGTAGGCAACTTTTCCATGATATCTGACATATCTGTATTTTGCCAAGGCTTGTACAAACCAGATTCCAAAAAAGTTGGGACACTAAACAAATTGTGAATAAAAACTGAATGCAGTGATGTGGAGATAGCAAATGTCAATATTTTATTCGTAATAAAACATAGATGACAGATCAAAAGTTTAATCTGAGTAAATGTAACATTTTAAAGGAAAAATATGTTGATTCAAAATTTCACAGTGTCAACAAATCCCAAAAAAGTTGGGACAAGTAGCAATAAGTGGCTGGAAAAAGGAAATTGAGCATATAACGAACAGCTGGAAGACCAATTAACACTAATTAGGTCAATTGACAACATGACTGGGTATAAAAAGAGCTTCTCAGAGTGTCAGTGTCTCTCTGAAGCCAAGATGGTAAGAGGATCACCAATTCCACCATTGTTGCGCAGAAAGATAGTGCAGCAATACCAGAATGGTGTTACCCAGCATAAAATAGCAAAGACTTTTAAGTTATCATCATCAACCGTGTATAACATCATCAAAAGATTCAGAGAATCTGGAACAATTGCTGTGGGTCAAGGCCGTAAAACTCTACTGGATGCTCGTGATCTCCGGTCCCTTAAACGTCACTGCACCTCAAACAGGAATGCCACTGTCAAGGAAATAACACAATGGGCTCAGGAATACTTCCAGAAAGCATTGTCAGTGAACACAATCCACCGTGCCATCCGCCATTGACAGCTGAAACTCTACAGTGCAAAGAGGAAGCCATTTCTAAGCAAGCTCCACAAGCTCAGACGTTTGCACTGGGCTAGGGGTCTTTTAAAATGGAGTGTGGCAAAATGGAAGACTGTTCTGTGTTCAGATGACTCACGATTTGAAATTCTTTATGGAACACTGGGACGCTATGTCATCCGGACCAGAGAGGACAAGTATAACCCAAGTTGTTATCAACGCTCTGTTCAGAAGCCTGCATCACTGATGGTATGGGGTTGCATGAGTGCTTGTGGCATGGGCAGCTTGCATGTCTGGAAAGGCACCATTAATGCAGAGAACTATGTTCAGGTTCTAAAACAACATATGCGCCCATCTAGACGTCATCTCTTTCAGGGAAGACCCTGCATTTTTCAACAAGATAATGCCAGACCACATTCTGCAGCAATCACAACATCATGGCTACGTAGGAGAAGGATCCAGGTACTGAAATGGCCAGCCTGCAGTCTAGATCTTCCACTTATAGAGAACATTTGGTGCATCATAAAGAGGAAGGTGCAACAAAGAAGGCCCAAGACGATTGAACAGTTAGAGGCCTGTATTAGACATGAATGGGAGAGCATTCCTAATTCTAAACTTGAGAAACTGGTGTCCTTTGTCCCCAGACGTCTGTTGAGTGTTGTAAGAAGAAGGGGGGATGCCACACACTGGTAAAAAATGGCCTTGTACCAACTTTTTTGGGATTTGTTGACGCCATGAAATTTTGAAACAACACATTTTCCCTTAAAATGATACATTTTCTCAGTTTAAACTTTTGATCTGTGATTTGTGTTCTATTCTGAATAAAATATTAGATGTTGGCACCTCCACATCATTGCATTCAGTTTTTATTCACAATTTGTTTAGTGTCCCAACTTTTTTGGAATCCGGTTTCTATTCCAAATTCCATCCACAGACTATCACTGGACACATCTTTTCAAGTGTCTTCCCTTATCTTGGACGCAATGCGTATTGTCTTTGAGATTTTTTAGTTCCTTCATTTTTCAGTTCCTCCTCATATGTCTGCAACTCTTTCAGTTGTGTCTCCAGTGAGCTTCTCCTTTTGTGCTAGATGTTGCAGGAAAGAATACTCTTTTAGAGAAAGATCCCTTACTCTTCCATCCATCATCACTTTCTTTATTCTCTGTTTCATCAGAACTTCCATCTCTTGAGTCCTCTTTCCTTCTACTCACATCTCTTTTTTCTGCTTTAGCAAGCATTCGTCTGATGGCTGGGTCGTATCCACCCATGGCCTCCTCCTGGTCACTCAGATCCTCATCTCCAATGCTCCAATACTCCTTCTCATTCTCAGTTCACCTCTATTCTGCAGACGTCGAGTTTTCTTCTTGCTTTTGGAACTCGGATACGGTTTTATTGTTGTCTCTGCTTGTCGTGTTTCAATGATGCATTCATCTTCATCTTCAATGGGATAACTTCCTCCTTGACTGATCATTGGAGCTGAGGGTAGACTTTTTCAGTTTTCACTTCCTTCTCATAAGGTGGTGGTGTCTTAACTGAGTCCACATGTGAAAAAGACACATTAACTTCTGCCATTTGTTTTTCTATTGCCTTTGTACGCTGATTTATTGCTTCTGCACCTTTCTCCCTCTTTTCCTTTGCCACCTTTATCAGTTTCTGACTCTCTTGTTCAAATAACTGGAGAATGCCAAGCTCTATTTCTCTTTTTTCCTTTCACTTTTCTCCTTGATGCCCTTTCTTCTGTCCTGCTTTATATGCTGATACAAGTACCTCCATTGTTTTAATTACATCTGGGTTAAGTGTCCCCTCTACTGGCCATGGTTGGTCTATGTCACGCCATCGCTTATAAAATTTTTCTGATATTTTTGCAATGCCTTTTATTAAAGGATTATTTTTCTTAACTATATCAACAGGAGTCACCCCTTTTGAAACATTAGTGCCCATCTTTGGCATAATAATGACTAAATATGTTCCCAACTTACACTTTTTTAATTATTTCTCTCCCTTTTTCCTCTGTTTATAGGCCACTATATTACCACAATCAATAAAAATTAAGCCCCAATTGAATTTGCCAACTTCAGAGAAATCAAACCTTAATATGCAATACAATTCACACCACTAAATCCCCTTTACTAAGCAATATAACTACTAAGTGCACCACAATCTTAGATTATATTAAACATTCAATAACTACCTTGTAATTAAAGAATATACAAACTTATATAAGGCTCAATAAGCACTTCTACATATAATTACCACTAAATATTTGTAACCCCATTACACCTACAGCAAAGCTTAAATCAGAAACCCCTTTCCAAATAATAATTTTTCTTCATAAACCTCATTGTTAACTCTTAATGGAATTATAATCAAAGTATTTTCTTAAAAAACAACCTGTTGCTAAGCTTTCTTTGAAAAAGTCTATGTCATGAACTGTAGCACAAATAATGGACTAAATGCAAATAGATAAACAAATCAATGAATTTCTAATTATTACTTTTTAATAATGAGACCAATTAATGAATTAATCTAAATGTATCAATGCAGGTGTTTGTGGAAGAAGTTTGTGGATAAAATGACTGGCCTTTGTGAAGTCTGCTCTGGGTAACTTCAACTTCAACCCCCTTTTTTCGGCCAGCTCCTCGTCTCCTCGTCTCACGCACCCCCATGGGATAAGAGAAACAGACTCACACACACACACACACCCACAGGATAAGAGAAACAGACAAATAGGAATTTAATACATTCAGCTTACTTTTTGGTAAATAAACATTCAGTATAATTATTTGTATTTTATTTACCAACATTTAATTCATTCATAACATTTTTATCCTTCATTCGATATTGTAAACACCTCCAACAAATCTCTTCATTGGCTTAAGGCCTGAATGACCTTTTTCTCAACCCCCCGAGGTCTAAAGTGATTGATGGCAAAACCAGATGTTAAAAGCAAGCTGTATTGAGGATGGACTTAGTTTTTGCCATCAATCACTTTAGACCTCGGGAGGTTGGCACATCTGTTACTCTCACTTTGCCTTGTGTTGTTAGTGTTGCTAAGCTTTGGCACTTAACATATGAAGTCTCTACTGGTGTATGATCGCCAATTTCTCCTGGATCTTAGATATAATATCAGTGATGTAGGTGTTTTTAATCACAGTGGACAGAATCCTCTGCCCCCGCACCTATCGGGTATTCCGATTCACCTGTACCGGGCCTCGGCCCAAACAACTCGGCGAAAGCATCGCCACCACCGCGGTAAACGTGGCGGTCGGCTAGTGAAACTAAAGGTCTGCCTCTCACAATCGTCATCCAGTTCCCGGCCACGAGGTGGATTATCCTCTCAATTCGTTGTGTCCTGGCGTTTCCTGGAGCTCATCGGCATCTCCCTGGTACCTGTCATCGGCCTGGATGAGGAATCCCGTCCCTGCTGCCCCTGCTTTTCCCGGCTCCGCGTGCGTGGGGTGAATCCCTGCAACCTGAGGACGTCGCTTCGTACTCCTAATTTGACTAAAGTACAGGCCTCAGCTCCTGCCAGGATTGGCCTTGTGAACGCCAGATCACTGGCAAATAAAACTTTTATCCTGAGGGACTTCTCTTCCCAATGCCTGGATTTTCTTTTTGTGACAGAGACTTGAATTGGTGCTGGTGAGTACGGTGCTCTCGTTGAACTTCTGCCAGCTGGCTGTGGTTATTTTAATACGCCGCAGATGTCAGGCCGGGGAGGAGGAACGGCGACTGTCTTTAAAAATAATTTTAAATGTAAACAGCGTGCTGTATCACCCTCATTTTCCAGTTTTGAAGTCACTTTATTTAAGGTGGGCCGCTCTGACCCGGTGCTGTGTGCTGTCATCTATCGACCCCCTAAATACAATAAGGATTTCATAAATGACTTTTCTGATTTTCTGGCAGGACACATGCCAAACTATGATCACATCCTTATCGTCGGGGACTTTAACATTCAGGTGTGCTGTCCAGATAACCCGCTGGTGAAGGACTCTGTAAACATCATTGACTCTTTTAATTTAGTGCAGTATGTGTCCGGGCCCACACATGAACATGGACATACCTTAGACCTTGTTCTGTCTTATGGGTTGTCTGTGTTAAATTTAGAGATCTATGATAGTGGGTTTTCTGATCATATGCCTATTTTATTTGATATTGCTTTATCCTGTGCTGCTTTTAAACCTTGCGCTCCTGCTCGGCTTGGTCAGAGTTTTAACTCTTTCACTGCCAGTCAATTCACCTGTGCTTTCGACCAGCTTTGTTCTCCTCCTGACTCAGACTCTGTTAATACGGAGGACCTCAGCTCATGGTTTCACTCCTCCTGCCAAACCATACTGGACTCAGTGGCTCCATTAAGAACTAAACAGCCCAAAGTTAAACCTGAGCCCTGGTTCAATGACCGAGCGCATGCAGCAAAGCAGAAGTGTTGCAGAGCTGAACGCCGATGGAAAAAGGATAAGCTGCAGGTTTCATGTCAAATGTTAAAAGACTGCTGGCGTTCTTACCAGAACACCATCAAAGAGGTTAAGAGAGAACACTTGTCAAATATTATTATGGCAAATTGTCATACTCCACGTCTGTTATTTAAAACCATTGACTCTGTTCTTAAGGCCCCTCAGCCTGTCTGTTTGGAAGCATCTCCACTTTTGAATCTGCACTTTTTTATTGATAAGTTTGTTACTGCAAGAGCTCTTATCACAGCTCCTGCTGTTGACCCCTCTGACTCTGCCCCTTGCTTGGCTGTGTTTGATAGATTCGAGCCGGTGACTCTGTCGCACTTGGAGGATGTGGTGGGCCATTTAAAGCCCTCAGGTTCTGCTTCTCAGAACATCTCAGATGTTTTGCTTCCTCACTTTCTAAAAGACATTTTTCATAGTATAGGGCAGCAGGTTCTGGCCATTATTAGCAGCAGCCTTACTTCTGGTGTTGATCCTGTGAGTTTTAAACATGCTGTAGTACAACCCTTGCTCAAGAAACCTGGCCTCGACCATACAGTATTGGCTAATTATAGGCCTATTTCCAAGCTGCCTTTTATTTCAAAGATCTTGGAGAAAGTTGTTTATGCTCAACTGAAATTATTTTTGGATGAGCATAATATTCTGGAGGTTTTTCAGTCTGGTTTTAAAACCTTGCATAGTACAAAGTCAGCGTTGTTCAGGGTTTTTAATCACATTCTCCTGGATAAATGATTCTGGGGACCATGCGATTCTATATGTCCCTTTGAAGAAGGAAGATGCTTTCTCAATTAAACCACTTTTGTTATGTCTCAGTGACATTAAAGACTGGATGGCTTTACATTTTTTACATTTTAATGAAAACAAAACAGAAGTGATGGTGTTTGGTCCCAGTGGTCCCTGTGAAGCCCCTCCAGTTTATTTGGGCCCCTTGACTTTGTATGTGAAGCCAACTATCTTAAATTTGTGTTTTAAGATGGACAGTGATTTTAAATTGGACCGCCAAATAGGCACAGTAGTTAAGTCCAGGTTTTTCCACCTGAGGCAGCTGGCAAAGGTGAAGCCATTACTCACACATGAGCACTTTTAAACAGTAATCCATGCCTTCATCACATCCCGGCTGGATTACTGCAATGCACTGTATTTTGGAGTCAGCCAGTCCTCCCTCAGACGTCTCCAATTGGTACAAAATGCTGCTCCCCGACTTTTAATGGGCTCGTGTAAGAGGGAACATATAACTCCCATTCTGGCCTCTCTCCACTGGTTGCCTGTGGATTTTATAGTACAGTTTAAGATTCTCTTATTTGTTTTTAAATCATTAAATGGACTGGCCCCATCTTACCTCACTGAGCTGCTACACCCCCACATCCTTGCTCGGTGCCTCAGGTCATCTTATCTGCTGCTCCTGGAGGTGCTGAGGTCAAAGCGCAAGCTCAGAGGAGATAGAGCCTTTTCAATTCCAAAACTGAGGAATAGCCCACCATTACAGATTAGGCAGGCTTCTTCACTTTCGATTTTTAAAACTTATCTTAAAACCCATTTTTATTCCTTGGCTTTCAACCCCGCATGAGACCTTTGTTTTGTTTTTATTAGTTTTGTTTTAAGTTATTTATTTTTCCTTATTGGTTATTTTATTTTATAAACATCTTTTGTACAGCACTTTGTTTCAGCTGTTGGCGTTTTTTAAAGTGCTCTATAAATAAAGTTGAGTTGAGTTTGCTTTCCCAGTTAAACATAAACATGTCACATACTATTTTATGACCATTCATTCATTATCTCTAACCGCTTATCCAATTCAGGGTCGCGGTGGGTCCAGAGCCTACCCGGAATCACTGGGCGCAAGGCGGGAACACACCCCGGAGGGGGCGCCAGTACTTCACAGGGCAACACAGACACACACAGACATTCACTCACACTTTTGAGTCACCAATCCACATACCAACGTGTGTTTTTGGACTGTGGGAGGAAACCGGAGCACCCGGAGGAAACCCACGCGGGCACGGGGAGAACACACCAACTCCTCACAGACAGTCACCCAGAGCGGGAATCGAACCCACAACCTCCAGGTCCCTGGAGCTGTGTGACTGCGACACTACCTGCTGCATCACCGTGCCGCCCTTATTTTATGACCACTTGAAAGTAAATTTTCAACCCTGCATCTTGGTTCTTAAAACTTATATACTAAGATAAAATTGATGTACTATGTTGTAATTTTAATATATAAAAACATTGCAGTGGTATGTTTAAACCCCAGAAAGCACCACTGTCAAACACTCAGAGTTTTCCAATATTCACACATTGGCAGTACTTTTACATTTATCAGTTGGCAGCTAATTAATTGTTTATATAAAGTAACAGTACTTCACAGTGATCTAAACACCAGAGACTATAAGATTCAACCCCTTTTTCTGAACAACAATTGTTAATTTATTAAACCCAAATGAGCAACATTAATGCTCAACATCCAACCAAACAACACCATTCCAACACACTTTATTAATTCAATCCAAATTTCATCTTGTGGCAGCTCTCTCCATATAAGGCCATCCCTCAGTTCCACTGGCCAAAAACAATTACCCCATACAATGTGTCTCAATTTCATCAAACTATTGCATTCAGAGAGAACCTAAACAAATTACTGCTCCACCAATTCACTCTCACCAACTATGTTAAATTTATCCTCTATTTCCCTTTTATTTTAGATCACAAGCATAACACAAGCACCACACCCATAGAAAAACTCAGTTCAAGCGCACCCATTCTCAGGAGCTCCAAACCCCTGCACAGCAATATACATCAATATTTTCATACATCTATATACATACTATCTATATATTAATTTGCCCAAATAACTATTAGTTTCTATTTAAATCAAATCATTCATTCATTATCTGTAACCGCTTATTCAATTCAGGGTCGCAGTGGGTCCAGAGCCTACCTGGAATCATTGGGCACAAGGCAGGAATACGAGGCAGGAGGGGGCTCCAGTCCTTCACAGGGCAACACAGACATACACACACACACACACATTCACTCACACCTATGGACACTTTTTGAGTCGCCAATCTTTTTCCACCGCCAACATGTGTTTTTGGACTGTTGGAGGAAACCGGAGCACCTGGAGGAAACCCACGCGGACAACACACTGGTAATCGAGCGGTAATCGAACCCACAACCTCCAGGCCCCTGGCGCTGTGTGACACTACCTGCTGCGCCACCATGGCTTTTATCAGTACGTCCAATACGTCCTGCCATCTCTCTCTTTTTCAAGAGTGGAGCTTAGGCCTTACACACTTGTTAGAGGAGACCCCCAAACAAAGTATAAGATCTCAAAGCTTCAGCGAAATTGAGAGGAACTTAAACCCATAATCTCTTTTTTCTCCCGATAAAAGCCAACATATGGAGATATAAAATTCTCTCCTTTTCTCCAATACTAATTTACCATTAATTCCCATGATTAAACCTTACAGTTTCCCCAATGTGCCCTATTAATTACTCAGCTTTAACACCTCGCTCTCCTTTTTCCTATTCTCAGCATCTAAAAACGTCTTTCTGGACCTCATTGTCTATTGTTTTCTTAATTTACGGTCTCCCAGAAAGCTCATCTAATTTTACTTTTTATTTTACAATTTAAAAACGTCTTCTGTTCAAGGCTCATTTTCAGTATAAATAAACCCCTCAATTCTTTGAGGTTCATAAAATTATTTTACACTACCTGTCCTTGAACAAAGCTTTACCATTATAAATTTCTTTCCCTATTAATTTCTAAATCTCTCATTCTTCATCACATTTCCCCACTTTCTCTAAACACACCCACAGAAAATGTATGGCTCCAAGGGAGAGACCAGCTCTACCCACACACTCATGAGGAACCAAAGAAGGGAGGGGGTGATCATTCCACCGCCTGCACCAAGTACTCCCAAACATACCTCTTTCAGCTGACCATACACATACAGTTACAGACTGAGGGGCAAAGATATAGGATGGGAAAGGGAGGGGTGAGAGACACACTCACACTGACACACACACACACACACACACACACACACACACACACAGCAAGACACTCCTCTTTTCTTAACTCACTAAGCTCACTCACTTTTCCTTTTATTCCATTTTCCTGTTATTATTTCTCTTTTTCTATTTCCCTTATATTCTTCTTATATTCCTTATAGTCCTTTGGTTTTAACCTTATATAAATTTTAACCAAATGCCTCTGGGCCCAGGGCTTCTATTTCAATATAATCCAATTCCACAATAACTCAAAGCTTACTTTCACGCAATGACTGTGATTCATGTCTTACAGTTTTAAGCAAAAAAACAGCCCTGTTTACCCAAACTCGCATGTCATCATCAGCTCACCTCATCGTTACTAATTAAGCTATTCTACAATTATACTTTTCCTTTCCTTTTCTTTTTCCATTACATCTGTTCCTTTTTACTTTTACTTCATTGTTCCCTTTTATTTCCTTCATTTCTATTTTTCTATTACTATAGTTAAAAATTTAGAACAGAGAAACTTTATCCAACACCATCATCAACACAACACTGCATACACTAATGAGTCTATCTCGGTGCAACTCTTTCTGCATCAGACAGCCCAAACACCCAACCAGCGCTCAAATTTGTGAAAATCTCACCTTCTATTTGCCGGCTTTAAGCAGGAGTTCGATTGCAGGAGCCGTCTGAAGCAGGAAGGCCACAACTCAGCATCCCATCCTCGTCGCCATCTTTGTTGTTAACTTTGCTGTGTTGTGAAGACAGGTGATGGAAAAGAATCTCTGCAGACAGGGTTAAAGGTGTAAATACATCTTTATTTACAGAAACAGTGTCTTACGGGTTCTTAAGGATCCCGTGAGAGGAGTGTTCAATTCAGCGCTCAAATTCTCCCTCTCCCCTCCTGGCTAGATCTCCCGATCTATATGGTTCTCTCTCCTTTCCAAATATGGTGAACGTAGAGGTTGGTTTACATTTGCATGTACTAAGGAAGGGGTAAAATTTATAGTCTCCTACCCTCACTGACAGCTTATCCTAAACATTTCTCTCTGTGGAGCACAGACACAGAGCATATGTTTAAACAGTGAACATTCTTCAATACTGCGTAGTATGCTCAGTAGCATACTCAGTATGCTTAGCTGAACCTACCTTTATTAGCTACACATGGGAAGACATGAGAATTTCTTTTTTAATTCATCCGAGAACTTACATTTACGTTTCGGCATAGCTGTTTCAGATGAGGGTAGGTACACAAGCTTAGCCTGACGTAAACAAGGACTACTGATATGCAGACTGACCAATTAAATGTTTACTTAGAAGGTTATCAACCAATAACCAATAGCTCTACAGTCAGACTGTGCAATCCGAAGATTTTAGGCTACTTCACCACTCCCCCTTTTCACTCAAGCGAACCAAACGAAGTAGGGGCGGGGTGGGACTAGTTTGTGAAAGAAACGCTTCTCGAAATTCTAGGTAAGCTCTAGAAAAACAAAATCCCAGATGTTTGTGAAATTTGTCGAATAAAAGTCGAAGTCTTGAATTTAAAATGTATTTGTAAATTGTTGAATCTGCATTTGTGAATCGAGTCACTTGATTGTTTTCCATGACATGCATTTGTTCATTTGCTCTTGCGGGTTTTTGGATTTTGAGACGTTTCTTTCGCATTTCACCAAATACAAATGCAGCCTGAACCACAAATGTGACCAGGCGAAAAAGCAACCGCTAGGTGGCACTGCTGTTTTGACAGACTTTACGTAGCAGCTCTTAACTGGATTGGATGTTAGTGAAATGAACCATCAATTCGGATGGGTAAGTACATAGAATTTGCTATTTGTCCATAAATTTGCATGATTTATCTTGCAAATGGATTGTTAGAAGTTAGGACCATACGCTAAGAAAAGTAAATTTGACAAGAAAATGAATCCATTTCATTAGCAAATTTCTAATTAGCAAAAGTCAGCTACATTTTAAGTTGTTGAGTGTTGATTGAGACGTGTTTGGTAATGGGGAAACAAACAATGGCTAACCTTAGCTACAGTAGTAGTCTATTGAGTAGCCAGTTAAATAATGTTAAATAGGTGAGGACCCTGATCCTAGATCAGTGGAGCATTTAACAAAGCAGTATTTCTGAGTTTAGCCAGGAACTTAGCCTCAAAGTCAAACCTGTCCAATGGGAAAAGTTGAAAAGAATAGTTGGTGGACAGGTTCCTATTGCAATCCTCACATTTGGGTTAAAATTTTCTGCCTGATAAATCCTGCTTTGTGGATACTTGTCTGCTCTCTTATATCTCTGAGAATTTTAATAACTATGGACCCAAGTACAAATACTGACGCTGGCCCTGCTGAAAAATACAACATGGTCATCTAAAATGGTAAAGCTGGTTAGGTTGAGCCAATTTACTAACCAGCATAGGGTATATTTTTGATCCATTTTCATGGTTAACTGGTCTATCATCATGATAAATTGACTAGATTCATCATGCAACATGACCAAGACAATAGAAAAGATAAACCATCAAACTAAAACACATAGTTCTTATGCTATTAACCAATTTAATCTTAGATTCTGGTTAAATTTGTTAGTTAATAGTTGACCACCATATGTTTTAACATGTTTCAGCTGTATGACCAGCTTCTTTTCCACCTTGACCACAAAAGACTAGGCTACGTTGAAACCATCTCAAACCAGCTACATGCAAAAGCATTATTTTTTCAGTAGGAAATGCTGTTACTCTTTGTTTAGCTGTATTTTACTGATGTTTAAATATATTGCACGGTACTAGTAAATGTACAAATTTTGTGGGTTTTTTTTTTCCATTTTTAGGGACTGTTAAAACAATACATCCTGGAGAGATTACATGACCGGGTGACACATGCTTTGCAGCAACTCCAGCATCTGGAGTTTGTATGTAGGCAAGAAATTGTTTTCCCTAATATTGTGTTACAGAATGTTCCATTGTCCCAGGATATTAAAGACAAGTTAACAGTGCTGCACAACACAATCCAGAGCTGTACAGAAAACCAAGACATATATCCAGTGGTTCAAGTTGAAAGAAGAAGCAAGAGTGGGCGGCCTCAGATAATAATTTCTACCGATCACCTTGCGCATCTTCTTCAAATTGGACTGCCTGTGACCACAATTACAAGTCTGTTGGGAGTGTCCCATGCTACTCTGTTCAGACGAATGCCTGAAAACAACCTTTCCACCAGGGGACTGTACAGTATCTACACTGATTGCAGAGATGCACTTACCCCAAGTATCTAGTACACATAGATACAAACCATAAACTCATCAGGAAGTCTAATTAATTTGCATATGCTTGAAAAAATGCATAATAACATTTGTTCCAGGCAAATAGTAATTTTCTGAAATATGGTTTTCTTGTGAACGATTAGGAATTTAAATTTTAATTGAAGTTGAGTGTCTACCACTGAAACTTTTTTTTATTAATATAAACGGGTATAATATAGTCATTTTTGCTGGTATTGATGGCCTTTCATGCAAGGTGAGCAAAACATTTGCCAGTATCTCAATCTTTACTCCATCAGCCATTCTGTTTTAAATCAATTACTAGATTAGGAGTGATTCGTACTTCCCCATGTAATTAGAATTAATTTAAATTAATTGGCTTTCTGCTTTAATTTTTAGTGTTTAGAATAAATAGGAACTTGTCTGTGTACAATGTACATATATGATTATATTATAACTGCTGATAACAACTGCTCACACACCATGTTGGCTTTCTTCAGCCAGGCTGTTGAGGAATTTGGATATCCACTCTGGTAAAAATTGTTATCCTTAATAGTTTAAGATGTTACAGCAATATTTTCTAAGCCAGAACAGATTGGTTGTGACTAAAATGACTTGGTTAATTATTAGCTCCTTGAACATCTGTGTTTATATATATATATATATATATATATATATATATATATATATATATATATATATATATATATATATACACACATATATATATACACATATACATACATATATATATATAAATAAATAAAAGAGGCGATTGCTCTAAGACTGCAAGGGAAGCTCAGCTTCCCCTAAAATGTCAAAAAATAAGTGATCAAATATATACTGTTGTGTGTACATGTCATTGAATAAATATGCACTACAACGCGCTCCACTTTTGTTCAGAATCAGCTTCTTATCACTGGTAAAGACACGGCTTTCTTCTCAATCATTCCCGCAGTGCTTTAAACAGTGAGGACGCTGAGCGTCCACAGAGTTCAATAGCGAAGCAGCGAAGTGCAGCGAAACAAGACGAGTCATTGGATAAATGCTAGGCTTTGTCCCGCCCATCGGACGCTCAGCGTCTCTGGGGGTCTATGGGGCAGTGGGCTGGCCTCGGCTGGCCCGGACGCTCAGCTTCTGCCTGATGATTGGATGATCCGTCTGAGGTTGAATCCCATTCTGATTGACAGCGGAATGAGCGAATCAGCGATCCTTTTTCCGTGGAAGCATTATATTTTCATTCTGTTCTGAGTTGAACCGGAGATTTTCTTAAACCTCTTAGCGGCATTTTCTTTGTTAAAAATGACAAGCGACAAATCGAGCTTCTATTTCTGGTGGGTTTCTTTGTAGCTGATTGTGTTTGGAGACTGACTTCTATCACTCTTTCTGACTTCTATCGCAGTTTCTGTCCAGCGGGTGCTGCTGAGCCCCTCCACAGTCACAAAGCACTCACAGGCGGACACACTTCACATGGGCCAAGGCCGTTTAAGCAGCCTAGCTCTGCTGGCCATTGAGAGGACACTAGTCAAGTCCCTGGAAAAGACTTGGTACGACACGTAGAATTTACGTATAAATAAACTGACACATTTTATGATGTAAGCCGAAATTGAGCTTCCCCTCCTTGAAAGACCAGCATCCGCCACTAATATATATATATATATATATATATATATATATATATATATATATATATATATATATATATACTCCCCCTCCAGGGTGTATTCCCGCCTTGAGCCCAATGATATATACCTAATATCCACCAAACCAACTGTGGGAAGTTGGTCAAATTGCTAACCCTGAGGTACTGTAGCAACTGAACTAAAATATCACATTTACTTTAAACTGATACTTTTTTGGTGCACAAAAGATGCATGATAATTTGTGTACAATAACCGAACTTTTAATAGATTTATTTTTTTCAAGTGATTAACTTTCCCAACATAGACTGAGAGGACAGTCGATATGTTAACAATTAGGATACTGGAGTAAATTTACAACAGCTTGATTGCCCACTAACTCTTCAACAAACAGAGCAACAGAGAAATATTGACCCTCTGCGACCCTCAGAGTCTAATGGCATGGACATTTCCTTGAACACAGTTCAGTATGTGGAAAGTTTGCTTGAGGTAAGTTAGATATGTTGCCTTGTTTTTGTAGCATTTGACGCAACTGCATTTAGGCATGAAGAGGGTTTTTCCCTGTAGAGGTTGTTAACATGTTTTCATTCAATAACAATCAATAAAATCTTCTTTTCAAATCAATAAACCTTTTAACATAACTAGAGATGTACAAACATTTGCATAAAACCGGTTTTATTAAAGCAATATGATTACTCTTGTGTTTGTATGCAGTTTGCCTTAGAAGGTAAGCTTTAGCAAAATTTATGTTCAATTAAAAATTCATTTAGCAACATTAAGTCCTTCCATTTACACAATTTACAGTCTGTGTTTCAAATAATAATAATGGTGGAAGCAACTGAAAAACTATCCATTGGGCTGAACAAAACTGCTGGCTGATTATGGCTTTGTTTGCCATCAGAGGTGTAATGTCCTTCTAGAACTTCTTTATTTTAACAATAAGGACATGAAGTTAATTAGGCGGGTATAAAGTAGATGAGACCAAATTAATGGTTTAGGAGAATTAATAGATCTTTACCACTACCAAACTAACAGAAGAAATAATTTAAAAAAAGTTTGGTGTAGATCCATTCACACTAAACCAAAGCCACTCTCCACAGACTGCAGACATGCCAGCATGTATGTCTTTAGACCTGAGTAAGTGGTATAATGGTTTGGCAGGTATAAGCGCTCATAGCAGGTGGAGGAGCTGGGTAAGTGATTAAATCCAGTGGACTGCACTACTTCCAGTTTGAAGGTATGGCATGGCACTTCCCAACCAGTCCAGAACCTCATGAGTTGCCGTAAAGTGTCTGAAGATGCTGCAGGTGGAGAGAAAAAAAAAAAAAATCACATCAATATATTAGGCAAAACATTACCACTTCAGAATACTCAATTTTCTCCCCAAAAGAATACCTTCTTCAACAAAGGTTCTAAAAAACCTTGTAAAAAAAAAAAAAAAAAAAAAAAAAAAAAAGCGTCTCTGTCTTCATGTCATCGTCACTGTCTTCACTGTCACGATTTTTTGCATAAAACCACTGAATCCAATGTAGTACCATCTGTTTCAGTGAAAATACATGTTCAACTATTTATGTATTAAGTATCGACTTAACATATACACAAATATTTTTAAAGACCAGCTGTCTTATTTAGTCCATTATCTGTTGACTCACCTGAGATGTCAGTTCAACATCTGACTCTCTGGGAAACAGTAGGGGCACCACATCTTGCCTGCAAGTAATGAGAGGCCAAATACCTGTCTCTTTCAGTCCCTTTCTCAGCTGCTTTATTTGTGCATTGACTCGACCAACAACCTGTACAGTAAAAAGCTCATTGAGTTAGTTTAAAACATGTACTTAAACATATATCTGTTATAAGAGCAGTAAAATAACTTCATGAAAATCTGAAAATATACAACTACTGTGTTATTTAGGCCTAAATAATATTTAATGACATTCCCTATTGCAGCGTGTAATATGAAAATAACCACATGAGCATGACATGGTGAGTTAGTTTGTATATTTCAGAGGTATCCAATCTTATCCGCAAAGGGCCTGTGTAGCACATTCTCATTCTTTAAACAAGTGTCCACATGTGCTCCTGCTTTGTTAGAATGACAAATGACAGCATGCAGACAAGTTGGCCTGGTGACCAATTGTGGATAAAATTAGTCATCCCTAGTGTATAAAGACAGTTTAAAACAGAAACATTACAGCATGAGAAGCAGCTGCTGGAAGAGCAACAGTTTGTTTGTCTCTTTCGTAGGAGCTGTGTACTACCAGTCCAGACATAAGTTGGTCACTCTCAGGGTCTCTTCTTCAGTCCATTCTTCTTTCAAGAGCTAAGACATAATACATAGTCATTACAACACAAAACGTTAGGTTATGCATATAACCACTGTTCCCTGAAGAAGAGGAACGAGGTACAACACAAGCTGTATGGGATATTATGCCTCTTCCATATCTGGCTGAAGACACCTCTAATCACGCCTGTAAGGCAGATGACGCATAGTGACGAGGGTAGGTGGGCCCGCCCCTCACCTATAACCTCTGGACACTAGCGTCTCTCTTCAGTTCAAGATGCTGATCTTCACCGAGCTAATAGTGAAACGGGGCAGCCCGTGTTGTACCTCGTTCCTCTTCTTCAGGGAACAGTGGTTATATGCATAACCTAACGTTCCCTATCAGTCGATTCACTCGGTACAACACAAGCTGTATGGGATCTAAATTCACGCCCCGAGAAACAGACACCGAACCAAGAAAGCAGCCTAGTGCATGTTAGACCCTATAGAAAGGACAGCATGAGCTACCGAAGGGGCCAGCACATCCAGGCGATAAAAACGAACAAATGTATGAGGTGATGCCCAGCTAGCAGCGGCACAGATGTCTCCAACTGGGACACCCTTAAAAAGAGCCCAGGATGTAGCTATTCCTCTTGTGGAATGAGCCCTCACCCCCTCTGGTAAATCCATACCTTTGCTGCTGTAAGCTATAGAAGCTATTTAGCTTCTAAAACCCAGTGAGAGAGACGTTGTTTAGACAAAGCCCTGCCACGAACTGGGTTAGCAAAACAGACGAAAAGCTGGTCACACCTATGGAAATCCTGAGTACGATTAATGTATGTGCGCAGTGCCCGCACGGGGCAGAGCATGTGTAGTCTTTGCTGCACCTCAGATGTAAATGGAGGAGGAGAGAAAGAATTTAACTCAAAAGCCAGTGAGCTATAAGACATAGGCAACACCTTTGGCACATATGTTGCATTAGGACACAGAGTCACCTTAGTGTCCCCTGGTGCAAACTGGGTACAAGAAGGGTGCACTGACAGTGCGTGGAGGTCACCCACCCGTTTTGCAGATGCTAAAGCTAGGAGTAGAGCAGTCTTATATGAAACGAACTTGATGTCCACAGACTCCAGTGGCTCAAAGGGAGGTGCACATAGTGCACCAAGTACCATACACAGGTCCCAGGGAGGAACAGTGGGCCTAAATACAGGGTTTAGGTGCCTCACCCCCTTCATGAAACGTGTGGTTAGGGGGTGTGCTCCTGGTGACAACCCACCAAAGCCCTCATGACAGGCTGATATAGCTGCCAGATAGACTTTTATTGTTGAAAAAGAGAGCCCTTGTTCAAATAACTCCTGAAGGAAAGTTAAAATATCAACAATGGAACATTGGAAAGGGACCAATTCCCTCTCCTGACACCAAAGCTCAAATGCATGCCATTTAAATGCATACAGACCTCTTGTAGAGGCTGCTCTTGCACTCTGAATAGTGGCAACTACATTGGAGGGTAAGCCACGAGCCATTAACATTGACCTTTCAGCGGGTAAGCGTGGAGACACCACAACTCCGGTCGAGGGTGAACTATTTCTCCACCTGCCTGAGACAGGAGGTTCTTGTGAAGAGGGAGAGGCCAAGGGTCCCCTGCAAGAAGACTGATTATCTCTGCGTACCATGGTTTCGATGGCCAGCAGGGGGCTACCAGAATTAGGGAAAGGTTTCCCTGGCGCACCCTCTCCAGTGTTGGCAATATAAGAGCTACTGGAGGAAACGCATAGAGAAGAGTGTTGGGCCACGGGTGTGCCAGCGCATCCACTCCCAGGGGTGCGCTGTGGTCCGTTAGAGAGAAAAACAGAGGACAATGCGCGTTTTCTCTGGATGCGAAGAGATCTACGTTGGCCCTGCCAAACCGATCCCATATCTGCATTGCCACCAGAGGACTGATTCTCCATTCCCGTGCTGAAGGGCCCCCTCTGGAGAGGAGGTCTGCCCCCAGGTTCAGGTGACCTGGTATATGCGTCGCCCTGAGTGACAGAAGGTGGAGACTGCTCCACAACAGAAGGGTCTGGGACAGCTTCAACAGAGGAAGGGAACGTGTCCCCCCTTGCCTGTTTATATAAGACACCACAGTGGTGTTGTCTGTCCTGACCAGGACATGCTGCCCACACAGAACGGAGAGAAAGTGCTTTAAGGCTAGATGAACTGCCAGTAGCTCCAAGCAATTGATGTGGTGTGAGCGTTGAGCCAGAGACCACGCCCCCTTCACCGCAACCTGGTTGCACACTGCCCCCCAACCCGTTAGGGACGCGTCCGTCGACACCACTTTGCGAAACAGAACTCTGCCTATCGGCGAGCCCTGACACAATAGGCGGGACTCCCTCCAAGGGGACAACGCTGTCATGCATGCTCTTGTCACAACTATTCTTTTCCCCAATTGACGCGAGGCAATCAAGCGATGGAATAAGAGCCAGCGCTGAAATGCCCGCATTAGAAGTAAACCTAGCGGAACTACCGCTATTGCAGAAGCCATCTGGCCCAACAGCTGGAGAAACTGGCGGACGCGCAGTTTGTGTCCCAGCTGAAACTGAGCGAGGCCGTCGCGAAGCGCACATATTCTGCGCTCTGACAGACATGCTCGGCCGGAGAGCGAGCATATTTCTAACCCCAGAAAAGAAAGTTTCTGACTGGGGATCAGAGAGCTCTTCTTTAAATTGACCGATAAGCCCAGCCGCTTCAAATGAGAAAGCACAGCGTTTGTATCTGTCCGAGCTTTCACTTTCGACCGTGCTATTATAGCGAGGTCGTCCAAATACGCGAGCACGCGCACTCCTCGCCCCCGCAGCGGGGCGAGAGCTGCTTCCATACACTTCGTAAAAGTGCGAGGAGCTAGAGAAAGCCCGAACGGGAGAACGAGCCACTCGTACGCCACTCCCTCGAATGCAAACCTCAGATACTTTCTGTGATCTGGATGGATTGCTATATGAAAATATGCGTCTGTGAGATCTATGGACGTGAACCAGTCCCCCGGGCCAATCGAGCGAATTAAGGAACTGGCGCAGAGTTAGCATTTTGAAAGTGAAAACTCTCAATCCAAATCCACTCTCAGATCCAAAATTGGACGAGCCCCTCCGTTCTTTTTTCGGCACAACAAAGTAATGGCTGTACCAGCCCTTTCGTGATTCGGTCTGAGGCACCACTCTTATTGCCTCTTTGCTGAGGAGATTTCTTATCTCCTCCTTGAGCACCGCTGCAGCACTGCCCGATACTCGGGTGAACACCACGCTGGAAAAGCGGGGAGGGGGAATTCGAAATTGTAAACGGTACCCTACACACACTGTCCTTTCTACCCAAGGAGAGACTGCGCATGCGCGCCACTCTGCTGCATGAGCTGCGAGTCGGCCGTGATAACAGCCTATTTGTGGGGAAATGAGGCCCTCCTGTGGCTGAGCTGGGGAGCGTACAGAATGCTTCCTCAGGCTCACTAACGCCAGATCGTTTATTGTTTTGCTTGAAACAGACACCTTTATTTCCTGATGTACAAAATGAGACTTTATTAAGGCACATCGAGGAACATAATGCTCTTTTATTGCACCCAAACTGGGGGCTTGTAAACACTGTGGGGAAACCCACCCACCCCTGAGAACTGGGAAAGAATTGAGGGGATGTTTGTGCACACGTGTCTGGGCAGAACAGGTGCTTTGTGAACAATACTGGGGTAGAACGTGTCCTTTTTGGACTGGGCCCCGGTACGGGAGAAGGGTGGCGCCTCTTGAGGGGCCTGAGGGGAGAGGCTGCGGTGTCTCCGAGCCTCGGAGACCTCTCCCACACTGAACTGAAGGTTAGGATGAATTAGGCTTCTTCCTCCTCACCGCTGAATCCTTCAGAGGTCCAGCTGGAGGACCCCTGCTCCAGGCGGAGTGCCGCGGGGCCTGTTTTTGTGGTTGCTGCTTAGGAGGGGGGTTCCGCGGAAGAACTGCCGGTGCAGACCTCTTTACAGCGAGAAATGGAGTGGCAGGCTTACGAGCGACCCACGCTGGCTTCTGCTTAGCCTCCCTTCTTGGCAGAATAGAGCGCAGTGCCTCTGTCTGCTTTTTCCTGATCTCAAATTTAGCCTGAATGGCTTCGAGAGAGTGACCAAACAAACCTGCAGATGAAACGGGTTCGTCCAAATAGGACACTCGGTCTCTTTCCGACATATCGGACATAGTCAGCCACAAGTGGCGCTGAGCCACCACCGTTGACGCCATTCCTCTGCCCAGCGACAGTGCAGCACAGCGGGACATGCGCAGGATGTAATCCGAGGCAATTCTGACCTCGTTAAGCAAGGCGGTTAACGGGCTCTCCGCCGGCAGTTGCTCTCCGAGCTCGGCCAGACACATTGCCTGATATGTTTGGAGAAGAGTGACCGAATTCATAGCCCTAGCTGTGCCTGCCTGAGCGCGGTAAACTTTATCAAGCTGCGAGGAGGAAAAACGGTAGGGCTTAGAGGGAAGCACGGCTGGTCCTGCTACCCCTAGGTTGTGTGATGGGGCGAGATAAGCTGCTAATGACGGCTCCATGGGAGGGGGGTTCAGCAGACTTGTCTCCTCCGCCCCCTCTATGTCGAGAAATGGCGCGAAACCCGGAACCGCCGTATGGGTCGACAGTGGTTTAGCTCATGAGGACTTTAGCTCGGCGATGAAGTCCGGAAACAGCGGGAGACTGTGTTTCACCGCTGTCGGGACCGGGGGAAGGAAAAACCCAGAGAATCTCGTAGCCGCTTTGGTTGTGTGAGGAGCGGGCCACTGGACGTCCAGTTTCTGAGCAGCACGGCGATAAAGGGAGATAAAGGACGTGTCCGCCTCGTCCTATTTCCCCCCTGAAGCCGCTGCAACGAGAGGAGCCGGAAGGTCCTCCTGCTCGTCCTCGGAGAGACCGTGCTCATCTAACCCGAGATCGAAAGGGTCGTCGTCCTCTAGTTCAGCTGCGGGCTCGGGGATCCGGGGCTTCATTAGGAGAGCAGGTGACTGCGAACCCATTTCACACACGTCCCCCAGACTCTCCATGTGCTCAGCCCAATTAATACACGGCTCACCCACTGATTCAGCCTCTTCAGCGTCCGAGTGAGAAGGCTCAACTTGTTCGGAAAACAGGGGATCCTCACGGTCCAACGCTGCTTGTCCGAGAATTTTTTCAACAAACGACACCCTGCGCTCCAGGGTAGAACGTCTGAGCCGGTGACAGAACTCGCACGCCTCAGGCTGCAGTAAGGCCCTCCTAGCATGAACGATTCCCAGGCAAACTGGGCACGCATCATGTAGGTCCTTCTCATGAATAGCGAACCCACACCCTTGAGGACAAGGGCGGAGGACTTTCCTGCCATGGCGGGTAGCTGCTTGCGAGCTCATTTAGATAGCCGTTAGCAAAACTAAACGGGCTAGCACCGAGACTAGGCAAAGCGAGCTCAAGAGAAGAATGCAAAAGACATTCCAAAACAGTGCTCCGCGGAAAGACGACTCACCAACGTGAGGTTGTTGCCGTTCTTTCCTATTGGAACAGTAAGCTATTTGTAGTGTCTTTGCTAAGGAAAAGAGCTAACTAGCTAGCTAGATTAGCAGAGAAGTGTAAGGTGTTCTTAGCGAGGTGAAGAGCATAAGAACTGAAGAGAGACGCTAGTGTCCAGAGGTTATAGGTGAGTGGCGGGCCCACCTACCCTCGTCACTATGCGTCATCTGCCTTACAGGCGTGATTAGAGGTGTCTTCAGCCAGATATGGAAGAGGCATAATATCCCATACAGCTTGTGTTGTACCGAGTGAATCGACTGATAGGGAACAAACACTGCATGGGGTATGAAACAAGTGACTTAAGGCAAAATAATCAACCTGTGCTCTATCTAGACATACATAATGTATATGCTGTACTAACCACACGAATGGTCTCTCTGTGGTCTAAATCAGGGCAATCTTCTAGGCAGAGATTGGATGTAGCTGTTTCTTTTGTCCCTCCGGTCAAAGCAGTTACCAATGCAAGGCTGAGCCCGGACAGAGTAGGACTGTGGTTAATTACTGAGATAATTAATTATCATCCTACCAGCCATGACAAAAAGCTCACTCTCAACCAGTACAGCTGATGTGTTGGGGACAAGGAGGTCAATTTCCCCTTCAAACATTGTGGTCTCTGCTGCATTCCCTAAATACCAACAACAATTTTACATCACTACATTTTTCTCTCTGTACATCCCACATGGCAAATTCCAGACAAAAACGTCATGATTCACTTACAATACATGAACCCCTGAAAACAGAACCAGTAATACCTGAGGTTTATGACACAAAAGATTACATTTAAAAGGTACAAACCAAAATTTAAATCCAGGTTTTAATTTTGTGATGGCAGATGACAGGGTGTCTTGTCACTCCAATACCAATTGCAGCATCACCTATAAAATTGTAAAATGTTATAAGTTTAATATGCAAAGCCATTGGAAATTTTTTCCTCTCAGTACAGGTTTTTTCCTCTCAGTACTCAGTAGTGTTTAAATGTATCCATGTCTAAAACAATGTGCTGTGATCTTCACAGTAACCACTGGTACTGGGGTGTATAGAAAGCAGTGACTTCAAATGCGGCGTTCAACTTCACTTAAAAAAGTGTTGAGTAATTCTTAAATCTATTTCAAATATAAATCAATACCTCAAATGTGGCAGTGAAAAGGTGCTGCCCATTGGCTCTTTTCATGACTTTCCTTGTAAAACAAAATCAGGGACCTATCACGCTCTTCATCATTATCCCTGGAATCCAACGTCAGTAAAAGAGATGGCTGGCTCTCTCCTCGTTGTCTCAGTTGCTCAAGGAATAGGTGAACAGATTTCTTCAGGTCTTCCACAGTTTTCCATACTTAAAAATTATTAAAACAAATATTCTTATATATATATGTTTTTTAATATATCTAATCTTCAGTTTCCAGGCATAGTGGTCAATTAAACAAAAGCTGACTTGCAATCAAAGCATTTCTAAGAATGGCAGACCTTGTATAAAAAGACAGGATCTAGAAACTGGACTGCAATATAAAAATGTACACCCTTAGGTTTCTCACAGAATTTACATATGTATACTTAAGTATTTAAAATATCTTAAACAAACCTATCGACTTTGTTCAAGACTATTGACACAAGACAAACTGAGTGATGGATTCAAAATTAATTTGAACAATTAAACTGGACATATCTCTGCAACTTCTGTTCAATCAACCACTATGACTATAGCATGTTTTATATGCTTTCAACATTTTATTTTTACTACTCTAAGTTCACATTCTCAACATCACAATACTCTGTTTTTGTTCCATGTCAGACGTGTCAACAGTGAATGAACTCGAAACAGAAAAAGTATGCCATTGTTCAAGTTGCACTAAACAGCCACAAAATTAATATCACAAAACATTAAAAATCATCTGAGTGGTGTATGTCTGCATAGCCCCATAGTCTCAGGACACCAAACACTACATATCCTTTCACATTCCACCTGTAACTTGTGGTTTTAATGATCTATTTTATTAAAATTGGGGTTCTTGTGTGTATCTGTCTTTCAATTAGAAACACTGAAATTGCACTACAATGTAGTGCTAAATTACCAGCATATAATACTTCGGTACTAAGTAAGTTTAAAAAGACAATGTAAATTTAGGTGCGCTAAACTATATATTT
The DNA here is from genome assembly GCF_029633855.1 of Hoplias malabaricus. NCBI lineage: Eukaryota > Metazoa > Chordata > Actinopteri > Characiformes > Erythrinidae > Hoplias > Hoplias malabaricus. Next base: position 17,424,180 of record NC_089808.1, read on the forward strand.
CACATCATGTTCAAGTAAGTATTATATTGTTACTGCACAAATAATTGTCATTTTATACCCGGGATATTAGAGATTAGATTAGAGTCTTTTTAGATTGGCTGGCTGGTGCGCATTAATTGTTCCCATGTTATGTGAATTACCCTCACATTAAACAAATTAATATTACCTTTCTGCACAAACACTGACATGGTAAGGGAGTAAAGATATGGGGAAGTCCTTCTGGCATATAGGGCATATCTGTGCAGAAACAGAAACAATATAAAAAGAAACACAAGGGACATTTACAATAAACACACATTCATATGGATACAGAGAATGACTAGAAAACATTACCCCATGGCTGCTTTTGTGAAGCTCAGTTTCAGTAGAATTTGACCCCAGCTCTGTTGATGTCTCATGCACATTGTTGTCCTCCACAATAACAACTTCAGTCTGATCCTTTAAAATATTATGTTGATAGGATTAAACATGTTCAACTCCAACTGCAGTTAATGCCTGTGCAATGAACATCTGTATTCAGCCTTAATGGTGACAAGAGGTTTATGTCATATTAGGCTACAATTGTATATATATTAAAATCTCTCAAGACTCGTGGTTCAAAGGCTGGTCCACAGTTTACTGGAAACTATTACAAAAGTACATCAGAGTAGAATTTAGCAACTAGAATCCCTGGTGAAAATATTTATTGCCATGTTTTATTATGCAACATTTACAGACCACCAGGGCCTTACTTAGAATTTCTGAAAGAATTCAGCAATTTTGCTGCAAACCTAGCGGTTTGCAATCATAAAGTTATAATTGTAGGAGATTTCAATATCCATTTTGAGAAGGAAAGTGACCCACTAAAAAAGGCATTTACCTCAATCTTAGACTCTATTGGTATTACTCAAAATGTAACAGGGCCTACACACTACTGCAGTCACACTTTAGATTTAGTTCTGACACTAGGTCTTAACACTGACATAATTAATATCTTACCGCAATCCTCAGCAATCTCCGACCATTACCTAATTTCATATGAGCTACGTCTTAGCCATAATATATAAGACCCCTCGCTATTCTACAAAGAGTATAATAAAACCATCTACCGCCCTACAATTTATAGAAAACCTCCCAGAAATATCAACACCAGTTCCCACTCCATCAGACCCAATGGACCTAGATGTACTAACTGACTACTTAGAAAATACCTGTCGGTTGGACTATGGCCCATTCAATTATATTGCCATTGGACACATTGTTACAGTTGGATTGTATTCTGATTTTGGATCCCAATTGCCATACAAACAAATTATCTGTTGGACACTGAGTGCTAACTCTTTCCGATTTGCTATCCGTGGTTAAATTTGCAATTTGGACAGCACTAGAGGCACTGTTGCACCATCTATAAGTTCAGAACGTCGGGCCCATCCCTTTAGGCTTGGCTCTGATTGGCTTTCTGAATGGAATAACCTACACCATCCAACTTCCAATATATTCAACAGTGTCATATATATTGCAAATGGGATGCATTCAACTTTGACCTCTCTACAGTCCCGCCCAAACTTGGGGGATGGTCCAAGGCTCCAGAAGGAGCGTAAAAGGTCCAAATCACATTAACAACATGGCTTGTTGTCATTTCATATTAAAATTTCTGGGTTTTTTTTTTTTTACAAAAAACCTTTCATGTTCATTTTGGAGCACATGGCATCCCAATTCACATATACTGCCCATGGAAACATATGGATATTTGATAACCTTTATATTTATGTATTGTCAACATCCCAATTCCAATATATTTGACTTGCACTCAGTATATTGCAATTGGACACTTGGTCCTTTTGGGAGCCTGGGCCTCTGGGCCTCTGGGAGCCTGGGTCTCTGGGAGCCCCAAATTGTAGTCTCAGCCCCGGTGGTAAGCTCCGGGGCAAGCCTTATCAGAGGCCAGGATGTGGGTCTCTGGGAGCCTGGGCCTCTGGGTCCTCTGGGAGCCTGGGTCTCTGGGAGCCCCAAATCGTAGTCTCAGCCCTGGTGGTAAGCTCCGGGGAAAGCCTTATCAGAGGCCAGGATGTGGGTCTCTGGTCTCTGGGCCTCTGGGTCCTCTGGGAGCCTGGGTCTCTGGGAGCCCCAAATTGTAGTCTCAGCCCCGGTGGTAAGCTCCGGGGCAAGCCTTATCAGAGGCCAGGATGTGGGTCTCTGGTCTCTGGGCCTCTGGGTCCTCTGGGAGCCCCAAATTGTAGTCTCAGCCCCGGTGGTAAGCTCCGGGGCAAGCCTTATCAGAGGGCAGAATGTGATTCTCCCAGTGGGCAGAATGAACTGGACAACCATCCCACTTCCAATATATTATACAGCAATTGAGCAGCCATCCCACTCCCAATATATTTCAATTGGCAGGTCTACCAGTGGGCAGTGGTTCTGGCAGGGCGGGCTAATTGGTTTGGTATGTTGGCAAGGGTTTGGTTAAGGGGGGCTTAAGTGTGGGCCAGATAGGTTCGACCGGTGCACCGGGTCTCTGGAGCTCTGGGTCTCTGGGTCCTCTGGGTCTCTGGGGCCTCTGGGGCCTCTGAGCCTCTGGGAGCCTGGGTCCTCTGGGAGCCTGGGGCTTCCTGATGCAGGGAACCAGAGGCTTATGGGAGTCTTAGCACCAGTGGTAGGCTCTGGGGCAAGCCTTATCACAGCCCAGCTCCCTTCTGGGAGCAAGGGGCTCTGGGTAAAATATTTTGCAATTGGGGTCCCAATTCACATATATATGACTTGTGTCAAATATATTGCAATTGGGATCCCAATTGTAATATATTTGACTTATGTCAAATATATGTGAATTGGGACGTTCCATGTGCCACCTGGTGGACTGATGAAAATTGAGGATAAAAGGCCCAAACTTTGAAAATTCATATCTCTTTCCACCAGAGGAATAGAGATTCAGGGAGAGTGTGGAACTTCGTGGCGTGTTCCCCTGAGCGCACTGGACCCGCTCTCAGGCTCGGCAAAAAATCATCTAATGGGTCCTGCGCACTAGTGCTAACTCACTGTCCAATGGCAATATATTATAAGTGGCTTGGGACTTTGAGTGGCTTTCTTTAAGGTAGCACTACTTAAACATAAAAGTATAAGACAGAAAAAGCTCGCACCATGGTATAATGATAAGACCTGTACTTTAAAACAAACATCATGGAAACTAGAGTGGAAATGGTGATCAACCAAGCTGGAATTGTTCCATTCTGCTTGGAAGGACAGCCTTATACAGTATAGAAATGCCCTCCCTAAAGCTCGCTCAGCATATCTGGCCTCGCTGATCTCCAATAATAAAAATAATCTGAGAGTACTGTTTAGTGTGTTTTCCAGAACTACAAAAAATCAAGCAGGTTCCGAACAACTAATTCCAGCAACACTCACCAGTAAAGATTGTATAGACTTTTTTAATAATAAAATTGAGAATATTAGACAACAAACTCAAGCCACAGGATTAAATCTGACCTGGCTGCCACCCGATGTGAATGATAAATTGTAATTGTAAAAGAAAGACTTGAAACCTTTTACCCACTCCCACAGTTAGAACTAGAGAAGATTATCACCTCTGCAAACTGTACAACTTGCACACTTGATGCAATTCCCACAAAATTACTACCAGCTATTATCAATCCTCTTTTAACTATAGTAAACTCATCCCTTAGCCTGGGCCATGAACGCAAAACTAGCAGTTATTAAACCTATGATCAAGAAACCAAATCTTGATGCTAGTACACTGTCTAATTACAGGCCTATTTCAAATCTGCCATTTCTGTCCAAGATCTTAGAAAAAGCTGTGGCCCAACAATTTAGTTCATACCTACATAAGAATCATATATATGAAAAATCCCAATCTGTATTCAGGCCACATCATAGCACAGATAGCTCTAGTCAAGATAACAAATCAAATCAAATCATCAAATCAAATTTATTTATATAGCGCTTTTCACAACTGATGTTGTCACAAAGCAGCTTCACAGAATTCCAGTAAGACAAAGATTTGACATGAAATGTAAAAACAAATGTAAAACCCTCAAGTGAGCAAGCCAGGGGCGACAGTGGCAAGGAAAAACTCCCCCAGCTGAGGAAGAAACCTTGAGAGGAACCAAGGCTCACAAGGGGTGACCCATCCTCCTCTGGTCAATCTACTGGTGATGATAGTTAGTAGTCCATGAGAACTTCAGTGTAGGGACAGCTTCAGGCACTTGGTGGTTGCTGGAGCGTGGGCAGCTGGTCTGAAGTGTGGAGGAGGATCTCGACAGTCATCCATCAGTGTCCAGACAGACAGGTGGGCAGTTGTTTACTCGGAAAGATGTTAAGGGGTGGAATTAGTTTTGAACTGTTTTGTGTTTGTAAAGTAGAAAATATGAAAATTTCCAGAGTGTGGCTAATGACTCCGGCAGATCTGACTATGACAGCTTTAACTAAAAGGAGAGAACCAGAAGGACACACAGACACGGGAGCATCCTGAAACACTGGCATCCCTCCGCTCCACCGTCAACAAACCTGAGTGATCGCGAGAAGCGGCGGGACGACAGCACCAGCGTCTCAGTTTACTATAATTCCCTGTGTCCATGGACCCCCCGGATCTGCTGCCTTTATCTATGGGGGAGCATTAGCTACCAAAAGATAAACTAAACAGATGTGTTTTTAGCCTAGATTTGAAGATTGCGACTGTGTCTGAGTCACGAACATTTTCTGGAAGATCATTCCAGAGTCTGGGGGCTTTATAAGAAAAGGCTCTTCCCCCAGCTGAGGCCTTCTGAATTCTAGGAACAATTAAAAATCCAGTATTCTGTGATCTGAGTGAACGTGGAGGCTCATAATAGGAAATTGTATCTTGAAGATATTCAGGAGCAAGCCCATGTAGAGCTTTATATGTTAATAACAAAATTTTGTAGTCAATGCGGAATTTAACAGGCAGCCAATGAAGTGATGATAAAGCTGGGCTGATATGTTCAAATTTTCTAGTTTTAGTGAGGACCCTAGCTGCAGCATTTTGAACTAGTTGAAGTTTTCTTAAATTGCTGCTGGTGCATCCTGACAGTAGTGCGTTACAGTAGTCAAGCCTTGAAGTAATAAAGGCATGTACTAATGTTTCTGCGTCCTGAAGGGATAAGGCATTTCTAATCTTAGCAATATTGCGAAGATGTAAAAAAGCTGTCCTAGTGATACTACCTATGTGTTGATCAAATGATAATTCCGGGTCAAATATGACACCAATATTTTTTGCTGCTGAACCAGGTTTAACTGGAAAGTCAGCTAGATTTAAAATTAAATCTGATAATTTATTTCTTGCCACTTTTGGACCCAAAAGCAGGACCTCTGTTTTGTTGCTGTTTAGAAGGAGGAAGTTACGCAACATCCAGCCTTTCACGTCTTTTACCCAGTCCTCTATTTTCTTTAATCTGTGTTTGTCATCGGGCTTGGCTGAAATATACAATTGTGTGTCGTCTGCGTAACAGTGAAAGTTAATGTCATGGTTTCTTATAACTGTGCCTAGCAGTAACATGTATAATGTAAATAATAATGGTCCTAAAATAGAGCCTTGTGGAATTCCAAATCTTACTTTAGAATAATTTGAATTTAGATTGTTTACTTTTACGAATTGATAACGTTCCGTTAAGTAAGATTTGAACCATAATAGGGCTGTCCCTGTGATTCCAACCATGTTTTCTAACCTTTCTATGAGAATATTGTGGTCTATTGTATTGAAGGCTGCACTTAGGTCAAGAAGCACCAACAGGGATACGTGGCCTTGATCAGAGGCAAGAAGAAGATAATTTGTTATCTTGACTAGAGCTGTATCTGTACTATAATGTTGCCTGAATCCAGATTGGAATTTTTCATATATATGATTCTTATGTAGATATGAACTAAGTTGTTGAGCTCTTTGTAAGATCTTGGACAGAAATGGCAAATTAGAAATAGGCCTGTAATTAGACAGTGTACTAGCATCAAGATTTGGTTTCTTGATCATAGGTTTAATAACTGCTAGTTTAAAAGCTTTGGGTACATGGCCCAGACTAAGGGATGAGTTTACTATAGTTAAAAGAGGATCAATAATAGCTGGTAGTACTTCTTTGAGCAACTTTGTGGGAATTGCATCAAGTGTGCAAGTTGTACAGTTTGCGGAGGTGATAATCTTCTCTAGTTCTAATTGTGGGAGTGGGTAAAAGGTTTCAAGTCTTCCTTTTACAGTTATATTATGTTTTATATCATTCACATCGGGTGGCAGCCAGGATGGATTTGATCCTGTGGCTTGAGTTTGTTGTCTAATATTCTCAATTTTATTATTAAAAAAGTCCATAAAATCTTTACTGGTGAGAGTTGCTGGAATTAGTTGTTCAGAACCTGCTTGATTTTTTGTAGTTCTGGAAAACACACTAAACAGTGCTCTCGGATTATTTTTATTATTGGAGATCAGCGAGGCCAGATATGCTGAGCGAGCTTTAGTGAGGGCATTTCTATACTCTATAAAGCTGTCCTTCCAAGCAGAATGGAACACTTCAAGCTTGGTTGATCGCCATTTCCGCTCTAGTTTTCGTAATGTTTGTTTTAAAGTACGGGTCTTATCATTATACCATGGTGTGAGCTTTTTCTGTCTTATACTTTTATGTTTAAGTGGTGCTACCTTTTCTAAAGTAGATCGACAGGTATTTTCTATGTAATCAGTTAGTACATCTAGGTCCATTGGGTCTGATGGAGTTGGAACTGGGGTCGATAGTTCTGGTAGGTTTTCTATAAATTGTAGGGCGGTAGATGGTTTTATTATACGCCTTGTAGAATAGCAAGGGTTCTTACATATATTATGGCTTAAACATAGCTCATATGAAATTAAGTAATGATCGGAGATTGCTAAGGATTGCGGTAAGATATTAATTTTGTCAATGTTAAGACCTAGTGTCAGAACTAAGTCTAAAGTGTGGCTGCAGTAGTGTGTAGGCCCTGTTACATTTTGAGTAATACCAATAGAGTCTAAGATTGAGGTAAATGCCTTTTTTAGTGGGTCACTTTCCTTCTCAAAATGGATATTGAAATCTCCTACAATTATAACTTTATGATTGCACACCGCTAGGTTTGTAGCAAAATCGCTGAATTCTTTCAGAAATTCTAAGTAAGGCCCTGGTGGTCTGTAAATGTTGCATAATAAAAATGCGTCCTTTTTTGTGACCGGATTTGTAATAATAGTGGAGAGTACCTCTAAAGAAGAGAAGGTGTCACATTGTTTAAGACTAATTTCTAGGGTATTTTGGTAAATTACACATACTCCACCTCCTTTGCCTGATATTCTTGGGCTATGTGCATAATTATAGCCTAGGGGGGTGGCTTCATTTAGTGCTAAATATTCATTTGGTCTAACCCACGTTTCCGTGAGACAGAAAACATTGAATTTATGATCACTTATAATATCATTTACGATGAGTGCTTTTGAGTTTAGTGATCTTATGTTGAGTAACCCAAATTTTAGTTTTGAGGTGTTGCTGCTAGGTGTTGTGTATGATTTAATATTGATTAGGTTGCTGAGACAGGCTGATTTTGTTTTTCTACTTTTACATTTAGTTCGGGGGAAAGACACAGTCTCAATACAGTTGAACCTGGGTGACGCCTCAAGACAGTTCGCAGACGGTCGGTTTAGCCTGTCTGCGGCCTGGTCCCGGCTCTGGATTGTCAGCAGTTATCTACACTACTCTGCTGACTAACTAAAAGACTATGTGCTATGCTGCAAGAAAGTAAGGCAGCACCCTCCCGCGTGGGGTGGATACCATCCCTACCTATAAGACCAGGCTTGCCCTCAAAACGTAACCAATTGTCTATAAAGCCCACTTGATTTTCGGAACACCACTTGGACATCCAGCAGTTTAACGCCCAAAGTCTGCTGTAAGCTTCGTCGCCACGCCGCATTGGTATGGGGCCAGAGCAGATTACGGCATCGGACATCGTCTGGGCCAGTTTAATCACCTCTGTAATATTACCCTTAGTTACCTCAGACTGCCGCAGATGAATATCATTGGCCCCTACATGAATGACTACCCTCGAATATCTCCTATTAGCTAACAGTCTAAGGTTGCCACTAATATCCTGCGCTCTGGCTCCCGATAAACAGCTAACTGTTACTGCCGGCGCCCCTAAAGGAGTAGCTAGTTTCACGTGTCGAACAATGGAGTCTCCTATAACCAGAGCACTCTTAACAGGCTCCTCAGCGGGTGCTTCGCTGAGCGGGGCAAACCTGTTTGACACGCGAATCGGAGGAGCGTGGTGTCCCGGTGGGCTAGCTTTGGCCTCAGCGTTAGCATCAGCCTTAGCTTTCCGGCTATGACGCCGAGACGTCACCCATTCACCCCGCTGTGAGGGCTCTAACGCTGGAGTCGTGGGGGTGCCAACTCTCCCTAAGGCACCCGGAGTTGCTAACACTGAATCTCGCTGTTTATCCCTTAATAATAAGCTCCGGATGCGCACTTCTAACTGGTCCACTTTGTCCACCAGAGAGCTAACTAGCTGACACTTAGTACAAACAGAACCACTATCTTTACCGCTAGAGGTGGAAAAGGGGGTTAAACTAAACATGCCACACTCTGAGCAGGCAAAACAGCCAGTAGTAGCCATGGAATTGCAGGTACTTACCGCTTTTAGTTGATTTTAGTAACTTACACCAAGAACGTTACTCCAGGGTCCGGTGGCAGTTTTAGTGCCTTTGTAATGAATATTCCTGCGGAGACAATCTAAAAGATAGATCTATGGATGGTTAGTAGGTTATAAAAACAGATATAAATGTAGAAATAACAGTGGAAACGAGTAAACAGGAACACCCGAGCGATCAAAACAGCTTCCAAACGGGTACAGAAACAGCCAAACGGGTTGCCAGATGTCGCAGGAGAGCTCTTGAAAGGCTGGATGTTGCGTAACTTCCTCCTTCTAAACAGCAACAAAACAGAGGTCCTGCTTTTGGGTCCAAAGGTGGCAAGAAATAAATTATCAGATTTAAATTTTAAATCTCGCTGACTTTCCAGTTAAACCTGGTTCAGCAGCAAAAAATGTTGGTGTCATAATTGACCTGGATTTATCATTTGACCAGCACATAGTATCACTAGGACAGCTTTTTTACATCTTCGCAATATTTCTAAGATTAGAAATGTTGCTGCATCCCTGGATGTGTGAAGCTTGGTAAAAAAGCCTTGCTGCTTTTGCAGTTTAGCTAGCAAAGCTTCCGATGTCCGCGCCCTTTCAGCATCAGTCACGTTCTTGTATTTCTCCCCGTGTTTCGTCTCGTAATGCCGACTCAAATTGTAATCCTTAAACACGGCGATCTGCTCCCCGCAAACTAAACACACGGCTTTACCTCTCACTTCAGTAAATAAATACTTAGCAGTCCAATTTTTGTTGAAAACCCTGCATTCGGCATCTACCTTTCTTTTTTTAGCATGAGCAGACATTTCTGAGGGCTAAAGTCGTCTTGTGACTTAGTGACAACGATCAAATCACGCCCATGCCTCAATATACGTTTTGCGTCATCATGTACGTAAATAAAAATCAACTTCAAAATAAAAGCAATGCAGCTTCAGTCCATGCATCAGGTAAAATAAGAAAATATGTTTATTTTGTAATTTCCACTTAACGTTACACGGGCCGGTCAGAGTCAATCAAAGGGCCGTATGCGGCCCGGGGGCCGTACAATGCCCAGGTTTGCTTTAGAGCATGCAAATGTAAACTATCCTCTATGTTTGCCTTATTTGGAAAGGAGAGAACTATATAGATGAAAGGATCCGAGCCAGCGGAAAGAGATCATAGACATGGGGGAGAGATGATCTGAGCTCGGAATTGAACACTATCTCTCACGGGATCCTTAAGAACCCGTAAGACACTGTTTTGGTAAATAAAGATGTATTTACACTTTTAACCGTGTCTGCGGAGATTCTTTTCCATCACCTGTCTTCACAACACAGCAAAAGTTAACAACAAAGATGGCGACGAGGATTGGATTTGAGCTGTGACCTGCCTGCTTCAGATGACCCCTGCATTCGAACTCCCGCTTAAAAGCCGGCAAATAGAAGGTGAGATTTTCACAAATTTGAGCGCTGGTTGGGTGTTTGGGCTGTCTGATGCAGAAAAGGTTGCACCGAAATAGACTCAATAGTGTATATAGTGTTGTGTTGATAATGGTGTTGGATAAAGTTCTCCGTTCTAAATTTTTAACTGTAGTCATAGTAATAGAGAAATGAAGAAAATAAAAGGGAATAATGAAGAAAAGAGTAAAGAGGAAAAAGTATAAGTAGAATAGCTTAATTAGTAACGATAAGGTGAGCTGATGATGACATGCACGTTTGGGTAAACAGGGCCCTACTTTTGCTTGAAACTGTAAGACATGAATCACAGTCATTGCGTGAAAGTAAGCTTTGAATTATTGTGGAATTGGATTGTATTGAAATAGTGAGAAGCCCTGGGCCCAGTGGCATTTGGTTAAAATTTATTTAAGGTTTTAAGGATAATGAAAAGGAATTAAAGAGAAAAAGAGACAATAAGAGAGTTAAATAAAGAAAGGAAGCCGCTGATTCGGATAAGCCCTCGTGGAGGCGGGATTAGCCCGGCCGCAAAATCCTGAAAAATTCACTAGGTGATTTTTTGGGTCAGTTTGATGAGACATTGGAGGTGTGATGCAGAGATTTAATTAGGGGTGCCCACTCGAAACACTGTTGACGAACACTGTATTGATGCTGCCTCTTTTTGAATTATTACATCTCATAAGGTAGCATAAATTAAAAAATAAGGAATAAAGGAATAAGGTAAGGGCGGCAATAAAAAGCATGCTGTTAATGTGTGAATGGGTCGACTATGAGAAATTGAGCTTCGTTCAAGGACAGTTATTTAAAGAATATGAACCTCAATAAAATGAGGGGTTTGTTTATTTATGACAATGAGCCTGAACGGAAGACGTTTTTAAAGTAAAATATATAAAGTAAAAATAAATGAGCTTTCTGGGAGACAGTACATTAAAGAAAACAGTAGAAAATGAGCACCAGAGAGACGATTTTATGAGCTTTCTTGGAGACTATACATTAAGAAAATATAGACAATGAGCTCCAGAAAGACGTTTTTAGATGCTCAGAATAGGAGAAAGGAGAGCAAGGTGTAAAGCTAAGTAATTAATAGGGTACATTGGGGAAACTGTAAGGTTTAATCATGGGAATTAAAGGGAAAATTGTTATTGGGGAAAGGAGAAAAATTTTGAAATCTCCATATGATGACTTTTATTGGGATAAAAAAGGGATCATGGGTCTAGTTCCTCTCATTTTATTGAATTTTTGAAATCTTATGCTTTGCAAGGGGGGTCTCTTTCTGCAAGTGTGTAAGGCCTAAAATTCACTCTTGAAAAAGAGAGAAATGGCAGGACTTTGATTTGTGACGTACTGATAAAAGCTACATTGATTTGATTTAAATAGAAACTAATAGTTATTGGGCAAATTAGAAAATATTGATGTATAGTGCTGTGCAGGGGTTTGAAGCTCCTGATAATGGGTGTGGTGCTTGTGTTGTGCTTATGATCTAAAATAAAAGGGAATAGAGGATTAATTTAACATAGTGGGTGAGAGTGAATTGGTGGAGCAGTAATTTGTTTGTGTTCTCTTTGAATGCAATAGTTTGATGAAATTGAGATGCATTGAATGGGGTAATTGTTTTAGGCCAGTGGAACTGAGGAATGGCCTTATATGGAGAGAGCTGCTACAAGATGGAAATAAAGTGTGTTGGAATGGTGTTATTTCAGTTGCTCAGAAAAAGGGGTTGAATTTTATAGTCTATGGTGTTGAGATCTCTGTGAAATACTGTTACTTTATATGAGAAAAATAATAATTTTTAGCTGCCAACTGATAAATGAAAAATACTGCCGATGTGTGAATATTGGATAACTCTGAGTGTTTGGCATTGGTGCTTTCTGGGATTTAAACATACCACTGCGATGTTTATATGTGAAGAGTACAACATAGTACATTAATCTTATCTTAATATATACATCTTAGGAACCAAGATGCAGGGTTGGAAATTTACTATCATGTGGTCATAGAATAGTATGTGAAATGTTTATGCTAAACTGGTTAAGCCGAACCAGATGTTAAAGGAAGCTGCATTAAGGATGAACTTATTGCCATCAATCACTTTAGACCCTTTTTAGGGGGGGTTGAGATTAAGGTCATTTAGGCTTCAAGCCAATGAAGAGATTTGTTGGAGGTGTTTACAATATTGAATGAAGGGTAAAAATGTTATGAATGAACTAAATGTTGATAAATAAAATACAAATAAGCATATTGAATGTTTAATTACTAAGAAGTAAGCTGAATGTATTAAATTTCTATTTGTTTTTTTATCCTGTGGGGTGTGTGTGTATATGTGTGTGAGTTATCTCATCTGTGAGGAGAGGGTGAGAAGAGGAAGGAGGAAAAGAGGGGGTCTGCCCATAGCAGAGCAGACTGCACAAAGGCCAGTCATTTTATCCACAAACTTCTTTCACAAACACCTGCATTGATACATTTAGATTAAATCATTAATAAGTCTCATTATTAAAAAGTAATAATTGGAAATTCATTGATTTGTTTATCTATTTGCATTTAGTCCATTATTGGTGCTATAGTACATGACACAGACTTCTTCAAAGAAAGCTTGGCAACAGGTTGTTCATTTTTAAGATAATAATTTGATTATAAAGAATTAACAACGAGGTTTACGAAGAAAAATTATTATTTGTAAATGGGTTTTTTGATTTAAGCTTTGCTATAAGTGTATGGGGTTGCAAATATTTAGTGGTAATCATATTTAGCAGTGCTTGTTGAGTCTTATATAAGTTTGTATATTCTTTAATTACAAGGTAGTTATTGAATGTTTAATAAATCTAGGTTTATGGTGCACTTAGTAGTTATATCACTTAGTAAAGGGGATTTAGTGGTGTGAATTGTATTGCATATTAAGGTTTGATTTCTCTGAAGTTGGCAAATTCAATTGGGGATTGATTTTTATTGATGGTGGTAATATAGTGGCATATAAACAGAGGAAAAAGGGGAGAGAAATAAATAATAAGTGTAAGTTGGGAGCATATTTAGTCATTATTATGCCAAAAATGGGCACTAATGTTTCAAAAGGGGATACTCCTGTTGATATAGTTAAGAAAAATAATCCTTTAATAAAAGGCATTGCAAAAATATCAGAAAAATTTTATAAGCGATGGCCTGACATAGACCAACCATGGCCGGTAGAGGGGACACTTAACCCAGATGTAATTAAAACAACAGAGGTACTTGTATCAACATATAAAGCAGGACAGAAGAAAGGGCGTCAAGGAGAAAAGCGAAAGGAAAAAAGAGAAATAGAGCTTGGCATTCTCCAGTTATTTGAACAAGAGAGTCAGAAACTGATGAAGGCGGCGAAAGACAAGAGGGAGAAAAGTGTAGAAGCGATTAACCAACTTACGAAGAAAACCGAAAGACAGATGGCCGAAGTTAATGTGTCTTTTTCACATGTGGACTCAGTTAAGACACCACCACCTTATGAGAAGGAAGTGAAAAGTGAAAAAGCCTATCCTCAGCTTCCAGTGATTAGTCAAGGAGGAAATTATCACATTGAAGACGAAGATGAATGCATCATTGAAACAGGACAAGCAGAGACAACGATAAAACTGTATCCGAGTTCCAAAAGCAAGAAGAAAACTCGACGTCTGCAGACTAGAGGTGAACTGAGAATGAGAAGGAGGACCGTTGAAGATGAGGATCTGAGTGACCAGGAGGAGGCCATGGGTGGATATGATCCAGCCATCAGACGAATGCTAGCTAAAGCAGAAAAAAGAGGAGATGTGGGTAGGAGGAAAGAGGACTCAAGAGATGGAAGTTCTGAAAGAGGATTCTTTCCTGCAACATCCAGCACAAGAGGAGAAGACAGACGAAGAGTTTTGAGAGAAGTAGAAAAAAGTATAGACCAATGTTTATTGAACTTAGATAATGCTTCTAGCTCACTGGAGACACAACTGAAAGAGTTGCAGACATATGAGGAGGATCTGAAAAATGAAGACACTAAAAAATCTGAAAGACAATACACATTGCGTCCAAGGAAAGGGAAATCACTTGAAAAGATGTGTCCAGTGATAGTCCGTGGACGGAATTTGGAATACAAGCCTTGGCAAAATACAGATATGTCAAATATCATGGAAAAGTTGTCTACTTTGCAAGAAGGAGCACATCCTTGGATTTCAAAATTGGAAGAGCTTCTGGTGGGAACGCAGCCAGCAATAGGTGACATAAAAAGACTTTTAGCAAATCTCCTGGGAGTTCCAGCCGTGGAAGAAATTCTACAGAAAGCGGGCCTAGAACGATATGTAAGAACTGCTGTTAATGATCCAGAGCTGTTTGCTGCAATCAGAGGTTGAATGTGGAGAGCATTGAAAGATTCATTTCCAACCAGTGTGCATCCTGACAATATCCTGATTGAGCCTTTGGGAGAAGATGAGAACCCGAGAGCCTATGTGTCAAGAGTCCATCAGGTATGGAGAAATGTCACAGGAAATGATTTAAATCAGATGGAGCAGTCAATTTTGCGAGCCAAATTACAGAAAGGACTACCCTTACCAGTGAGAAGTAAACTGGCAGAAGTAGTGGGTCTCGGAAGCATGGCAAAGAGTGTCTATACAGATCATATAGCCCATCAAGTGGAGCTATATAGAAAGAAGAAACATGATCAGAAAATACAGGATGAAGAGACCCTCAGAAAGCTGAACCAAATACAACTGGTGGACAACAAGAAAAAAGAAAAGAAACAAGCTGTAGTCATACAAAGTCAGCCTCCTAATCAGCCAGGACCGCATCTGGATCAGACTCAACCTCAAGTGAGCCAGTCAGCATCAGTTGCTCCAGTGACTCCCTGGCCACAGCCAGTGTTTGGTCAGGTGCAGACATGGAGAGGAAGAAGTCAAGGAAATCTAGGAAGAGGAAGACCAGGAAGATTCAGTCAGAACTTTCAGCAGCCTCCTGAAGTGTGCTATAATTGTAGACAGTTTGGTCATTTTGCTCGTGAATGCAACCGGCCAGGAGGAAACTTCAGGGGATACTTTAGAGGAGGATTCAGAGGACAACCAAGGTCAATCAAGGGACCTGTGAACCCTTATAGGGGCCCGGAACCAGGATTCTAGGGATGCCCGGAGAACTCGTGTGGGAGGTGTCAGCTGGTAGCAATAGGGCCGGAGAGAGATCCAACAATAGAGGTGAAAATAAATAATCGACCATTGACAATGATGGCAGATAGTGGAGCTGCTTTCACCTGTATTCGGCCTGAAGATGCTATACACCTCCCCAAGTCTGGTCAGATGATTCGGACAATCGGGTTTGAGGGAGTAAAACAGCTGATTCCTCTCACAGAACCAATTGAGCTCTGCTATAAACATCTGAAGACTACAATACCCATACTGGTATCAGAATATACACCTATTGCACTTTTGGGAAGAGATGCTTTATGCAGACTGAACTGTACAATAAAATGCACACCGGACGGCTGCCTGGTGGAAGTGCCGAGTGAAATGATTGATCAACTGATGATGAAAACAGAGACTGAAGCTTCTTCAGTATTTTGGATTGGAAATCTTAGCGAAGAATTCTTGGAACCAGCCAAGATGTGGGAGAAGTTTATTGTAGCAAACATGCGTGATGCAAAGACTCCAGAGTATCCATTTCATTGTACACTGAAATACTTTAAGGATGCTGAACAATCAAATGGAGAACAATGGCGGAGTCATCAACCAAAGCAAGTTGAATTACGTTCATGTTGCATAATTTTGGGACCACAAGGAGCTGCTATGAAGATAGACAAAAATGATTACTTGCATAAAGAGTTTGAGATGGGAAAAAGTGTACCACATGTGACTTTATTGGTGTCTGAAGATTGTGAGCAGAAACAAATAGGTGAAATGATGGCAGAAGCAGAAGAAGTTGTCTTTAAACCGCTTAAAGAGAATCTTTCCATCTGGAGGAGTGAAGATCAGCGATTTATTAAGATTATGATTACTGCTCAAGGACAAGGACAGCCACAAGTCATCAGGATGACACATGAATCACTTTACAATGAGAAGCTGGATTCAAACTATTTGAAAGAGGAAATGCTGGGATATGTTCCAAAATGTTTATGGTCACAACATAGCACTGACATTGGATTTGTGAAGCCAGCTCAACCAGTGAAAGTTGAACTCCGACCAGGAACAAAACCTCCGTGGAAGCCTCAGTATCCTTTGAATGAAGAAGCAATCAAAGGGATCGAACCACAAATTGAAGGTCTTGTGAAGGCAGATGTTCTGAAGATAACACAGAATCCACAGAGTAATACACCTTTGTTGCCTGTGAAGAAGCCAGATAACTCTTATCGTTTAGTACATGATTTGAGAGCAGTAAATGAAGTAGTCGCAGACTTTCCAGCAGAAGTGCCAGATCCACGTTTTGTTAGCCCAAATTCCTCCGGATGCAAATATTTCACAGTATTAGATTTATGTGGTGCATTTTTTAGTGTTCCACTAAGTGTAGAAAGTCAGGGTTTATTTGGGTTTACTTACAAGGGACAATTCTATGAGTATAAGAGATTACCACAGGCATATAAACATAGTCCTCACATTTTCAATAAAGTATTGAAAGATGATTTAGTTGGGGTAGATCAGAAGTTAACAAGTACTGTCATTCAATACATGAATGATATCCTTCTTAGTGCACCAGATGAGGAAATAGGTTACAAACTAAGTGTAAGGATGCACAAACTGTTGTCAAGGTTTTTGTGTAGAGAAGTCATAAGCAGGTGGGGACTTCCAGATCGAATACCCTCAGATAATGGGAAAGAGTTTGTGGATAAAACAGTGAAATTAATTTTGCAAAAATTGGGAATTAAACAGCGTCTGGGAGCTGTGTACCATCCGCAAAGTCAAGGGATTTGTGAAAAAATGAATGGTGTCTTGAAAAATCGGATTGTTAAAATCTGTCAGCACACGGGGTTAAATTGGATAACAGCACTTCCATTAGCATTAATGGTTTGTCGCTCAAGTGAGCTGCGTGACTTACACATGACTCCTCATGAGTTGATGACAGGCAGACGAATGCCAACGCCATGTTTGCGTACAAGTGGGAAAGGTCCAAGTTTAGCTTTTTTAGAAGATGACATGAGAGCATATGTTTCATACTTAGCTAAATTACATAAAAGAATATCCACATACGTTTCAGAAAAGCAAAGAAAAGAGGAGGAGCAGGAGAGGCTGGATGAGCAAAGGAAGAATACAGTGCAGCCTGGAGACAAGGTGTTTGTAAAGGTATTTAGAAGAAAATGGTATAACGAACGCAGAGAAGGACCTTTTGAAGTTGTTCGCAGTACTGGAACGGCAGTTCAAGTCAAGGGGTCTCCAACGTGGTATCATTTATCTCACTGTGTTAAAGCACCAAGTGAAGAGGAGCCTTTCTCAAAGGGAGGAGAGGTTGCAGGTTCAGGAGAACCAAAAGAACATGAGGGAGAACAGGTTGAAAATAACATGCAAGAAACAAATCAGAGTAGATCTCCTGAAGAGGAGATTGTCCCTGGTTTGGATGATGCTGATGACTCTGTGTATATTTCTGACGATGCCAGACATGACACAGCAGATTGTAAACAAGACAAAAAGTTCGGAGAAATTGAATTTCAATATGTCCCAGAAACAGCAGGTCCCATTCCAGAAAGCAGTAATTTCATTTCAAAACAGTTCTGAGACTTGGATCAAGAAAAGAGTCCAAGACCAGTTCGGAAAAAGGTTAGACCTAAACGGTATGAGAACTAAACAGAATGAAACTTTAAAGAATTTTACTTTTCCAGTGTCGAAAGTTAGTGAGGGGGTAAATGGATCACATCTAACTACACTAGTGCCTTTGATAATTTCAACAACATCATCACCTTTCAAGACAGTGGTTAAAGCTAAATTAGGTAAAGCAGTTCATCTTCCCTGTAAATGTGGAAGATTTAATACAGGGAGTAATAGTCCTCCTGAGTGTAAAAATAGTCGTGGTGAAAAAGTGGTGTTAACAGGACCTGAAGTTGATCATTTGCCTCATGACCAGAGAAAGTATCTTTTGTTTAATGCCTTTAGGTGGTTCAGAGTTAGAGATGATTGTTCAATTCTTTTACGTAATGTTACATGGGAAGATCAAGGGGAATACACTTGTACTTATTTGGAACCAGAGCTTAAGTTTGTGCCATTTCAAAATGTGTGGAGAGAAGGGTACATAACTCGTACAGTGATAGTGATGATAAAGGACCAGAGTCCTATTGAAGTTTTTACATCTATTAAAAGAGTTCAGGACCAAACCACTATGGCAATGACTTTAAAGGTTACTAAAGAACAAATTAAGCCAATTACTTTAGCTCCAGAAATAAGTAAAGGAAATAATGTAACTAATCGGTTTACTACTTTAGATATGCCATTAAAGGAGATGAATAGTACTACACTGCCAGTGATAACTTCTGCTTTGGGTACATCTGAATCTAGCACAATTGTTGAAAATGGAAAAATAACAAGATCACATAATGTTGTAAAAGAAACCCAGACTCCAGAAGTAATGTCCTTTCCATTGCAGAAGGAAATAAACATAACACAAGGTCCAGAGTTAAATATGGAGCATGAAGTGAATATCAGTCAAGTGACTGTTGAAGCTAGAAACCCAATGGAAGACATGGATTCAAAGGGTTTAGTAACCACTCAGAAAATCACTTTAGAAGGACAGAGAGAGTTTATTGATTTTGACTGGACATCTGAAGAAATGACTGACCATTACCATGCATTACAGAAAAGAGAAGCAAAATGGAAAGCATATGGATTTGATTCTTCAGTGTTACAAATCACAGACCCATGGGCATCTAGAAATTTATGGTTTCAGCAAATAACCCATTCCGTAAGAATGAGTACGAGGTTGACTGGTCCATGTGTGGTGAAAGTTCCATCACCAAGCACATGGCCATCAATTTTAGAGACAGTACCAGAACCATTGCATGCTATGTGTCAATCTTATGCTTTATCGTGGTTAATATATCAGCAAAACTCTGAAGAAGATATAATAATGGCTTTATCAGCATTTGTTTAGACATAGGTTAAATTGTACTTGGTTGATGAAGTTACCATATGTGAATTTCCTTAATCAGCATGAAAATATACTGACAGCACGGCCTGATGCGATGGAAGTAAAATCTGTGAAGACTAAAGACTGTTTTTGTTCCAATGATACTCACAATGGACAGGGGATGTTTATGGGAATATCTGATTGTGCTCGTTATAAGATGAATTTTAAAGAGCCTAAACCTAAGGATGTTTTGTTTAAAGTGAATTTTCATACACCAGATAACAAACAGAGTAGAACATTAATGGTGCAGTATGACATTTTGCCTGTAAATGTGACTATAGGAAATTTTAAAGATATTTGGTGGGTTTGTGGAGATAAAGCATACATATTTCTACCGTATGGGTGGACAGGCTGTTGTTATATGGCAACATTAAAGCTTCCTTATGAGGTTTATACTCTCCAAAAAGTTGAAGCAACTGATGAAGGGAATTCTGAAGGTAATTCTGTGAGAAGAAAGAAAAGGGAAATGGCTCAGTTTCATAACTTGGAAGCCTACCTCTGGAGAATCAGTATAGGAGAAAAATGGGGTATAGGATTATTCCCATGGTATGGTGTGACATTTTTAGCGGATCATATAGATAATATTACGTACACTTTACAAGGGTTTGCTAATGAAACAATAAGAGGGTTTCAGTATTTGTCAAATACTCAAAAAAGTCACAGATTAACATTGTTGAAACATGACATGGCTCTGGATTACATTTTAGCTAAGCAAGGGGGTTTATGTGTAGCTTTGAATCTGACAGGGGATGCCTGTTATACTTTGATTCCGGATAATATGACTAGTGTTATTGAAGCATATAAGGGAGGCGTTTGGTCCGTCAAAAGGAGCTGGATGGTCTGTGAATGCTTGGTTATTGGAGAAATTAGGACCACTAGGAGCAATGTTGGCTCAAGTTTTTGGAGCAGCTCTTTTAGCAGTGTGTATAATGTTTTGTTTTTGTACACTGTTGTTAACTTGTGCAAAAGCTATGATTTTGAAATGGGTTGGAGTTGTAATGCCTGGAAATCAAGTACAGATGCCATTATTATGTAGAACCGACTCAGGCAAACATGAGGAGGAAATGTTGGAAAACAACCTGGTAAAAAGATATCCATTTTGAATATCCACTATTATATATTTTTCCATTCACTTATGACATTATCTTTTAATTTGTTAGGTTTATTATTTAGTAATCAAGTATAAAGATTGTAGGATGAAGTATACACTGTAGCTTATAAAACGTATTAATCCATTAGTATTACTATTATTAAAGTTTTATTTGATGTTTATTTGCATCTGTCATTTTTGCAAAAGATACTGGCTGTTGTTTCTTTCTTCCAGAAAGAAAAAGGGGGGAGATCACTGTAAGGGAGGATGGTTGTTCGAGATTCCTGAAATGCTACAGGGATCCAAAAATCAAAAAGAGGACAATAAAATAGAAGGACTTTGAAACAGAATGGTGAAGACTTGCTGAAGCTCAATATGTCATCATCATCACATCAGAAGACAAAATTGCTGAAAAGACAATATTATGTCATATGTTTCTATTGAATTGTTTATTATTAGTAATCTTTGATATTGATAAACCATTATATGAGTGATATTAAAAATTGTAACAACTGTTTATTATGAAGACTTATAGACTGATGAAATGTAATCTGTGTAAGTGTATTGAAATCTCAGAGTTTTTTTTTTGTTTTATCGATGTTAGGGCCAAGGGGTGTGTCAGGTAGGGACAGGTCCACTGGAAGGTCCAATGGGTCGACCAGCCTGAATTTGGACATTGGTTTGATTTTATTTTCTGAGATTTTTATATACATTTACTTAAGTCAACTCCCTACACATATAGAATAAATTTAATTGGATTGGAGTACAATTTTGTGATCGCCTGGGCAGAGAGGGATCGTTGAGGGAATTTTTCCTGTCCAAAATGTTTGAAGGACTTTCAAGAAAGATGGCTGCCGGGCAGGTTTTTTCGCCCTCACACTCCATGAAATTTTGTTACATCATAATGCAAGTGATGTTAAAATTGTGTGTAGGAAGGTATCACTTATTTGTTATGACATGTATGGGTTGCTTAAATTTTTACGAGACTTTAACAGTCTCGAAGGGAGGAAATTATGAGGTATATTTATCAGACGGCCTCATAAGACAGTATTAAAAAATGTTCAGTGTGTTTTTTATGTTCAGCCATATGCTCTATGTATGTGCACTACAGAGAGGGATGTTTAGGATGAGCTGTCAGAGAGCAGGACACTATCAATTTTACACCCTCCCTTTAGAGCATGCAAATGTAAACTATCCTCTATGTTTGCTTTATTTGGAAAGGAGAGAACTATATAGACGAAAGGATCCGAGTCAGCGGAGAGAGATCATAGACATGGGGGAGAGATGATCTGAGCACTATCTCTCACGGGATCCTTAAGAACCCGTAAGACACTGTTTTGGTAAATAAAGATGTATTTACACTTTTAACTGTGTCTGCGGAGATTCTTTTCCATCACCTGTCTTCACAACACAGCAAAAGTTAACAACACCATAATATACAAAAATTCCATAATATGTTAAAATATAAAATAGGTTTAATGTAAATATGTCAACTTTTGTATTACATTTGATCTAGGCTATTTTTTAAGTCTTTGCAGTCTCATCACTATATGATGGCATTAACAAGCCGGCTCACAAATACATAATGCACATTTAAACCTGTGGGATTTTTTGCATGACGTTTACAAGAGCCTTATATATTTAGCGTTACTCACTGTACTCAAATTTCCATTTGAAGATGGGGCAGGCTGACCTGCTGCTGTCCTGGCGTGGTTTACCGGCCAGAGATTTTATCTGGAAACAACACCGCCATCCACAAAAAAAAGTAATAAATAAAATAAAACAGTGCCACCTAGCGGTGGCTTGTTCGCCTGGTCACAGTTGTGGATCAGGCTGCATTTGCATTTGGATCGGGTGAAATGCGAAAGGAAAGTCTCAAAATCCAAAAACCTGCGAAAGCAAATGAACAAATGCACGTCACGGAAAACTCGTGAGTGACTCGGTTCACAAATGCAGATTCAACAATTTACAAATACATTTTAAATTCGAGACTTCGACTTTACAAACATTTGCAATGTAAATTTAAACAAATGTATTTATTTTCGCATAAAATTGATATATCTGTGAAAACCAAAAACATGTATTTATGAATGTAACTGTATTTGTACAAATTGCAGACCATGAGACACAGGTTGGGATGTATTCATTTGTGAATAGTGAAACATATTTGTGACTTGTGTTTTATTTGTGGATTAATATTTATGCATTTGTAAAGTATTTTGAGTCTAACACCATAATCCTGGAGTGTTGTCAACACAGATTCAGGTGAAGTACTTGTAGTGTAAATGATGGAGTGATCAGCATATAAATGAAATAAAGCATTGCCAGCATCCAAGGGAATAGAATTAATATATGAACTTATCACAAAAAGTAAGGAAATTTGTGTTTGGTAGATTATTTATTTGTTGTAACAATGCTTTGAATACATGGACCAGAATTTCAGCATCCTTAACAGAGCAGGGGACAGAAGTTGAGCAATATGACATAGATGGGGGAAAAAATGCTTTGGTATTTAATTTAAAATATCTTATACCCTTGGAAAGCCTGTTAATGTCCATTTTAAACGTTGACACATTTGCAAGGAACATGTGGAACTCCCAGAATTATGGTATTACATAAGTTACATTAAACAACAACAAAAAAAAAAGTTTAGCATACTGGACAGAGACAACTGGTATTTTTACTGACACAAGGGCTTCGTAGAACACAATAGCCCAGTTTTGAATATGCCAACAGCCGGGAGAGCTAGCAAATGATGAAGACAAGTTTGCAAAATTTTATAAAAAATAAAATCAAATCAAATTTAATTGTATAGTGCATTTTACAACTGATGTTACAACTATCTTTGATCCACTAGCTCGGCATAGTTAAAATGTAACGTTTACCCAAAACAATGCTGAAGATTACATGATAAATCAGTGACTAAAATCACTGTGCTGTAATGTTTAAAGAAATCTCTTTGTGGTGTATGTTTATTTCAAATACCTGTAAAACAGATGTTTATAAAGCAATCCAATTGATAATATTATCTGCTGCTTTTCATTTTATGAATTTGTGTAAGCCGGGACCTCCAGCTCTTGCTGGACCAGTTTGCAGCCGAGTGTGAAGCGGTAGGGATGAGGATCAGCACCTCCAAGTCCGAGTCCATGGTACTCAGTCGGAAAAGGGTGGAGTGCTCTCTCCAGGTTGGAAGTGAGATCCTGCCTCAAGTGGAGGAGTTGAAATACCTCGGGGTCTTGTTCACGAGTGAGGGAAAGATTGACAGGCGGATCGGTGCAGCGTCAGCAGTAATGCGGGCTCTGTACCGGTCCGTTGTGGTGAAGAAAGAGCTGAGCAGAAAAGCAAAGCTCTCGATTTACCGTTCAATCTACGTCCCAACCCTCACCTATGGTCACGAGCTTTGGGTAGTGACCGAAAGAACGAGATCGCGGGTACAAGCGGCTGAAATGAGTTTTCTCCGCAGGATGTCTGGACTCTCCCTTAGAGACAGGGTTAGGAGCTCGGACATCCGGGAGAGACTCGGAGTGGAGCCGCTGCTCCTCCACATCGAGAGGAGCCAGTTGAGGTGTTTCGGGCATCTGGTTCGGATGCCTCCTGGACGCCTTCCTGGAGAGGTGTTCCGGGCATGTCCAACGGGGAGGAGGCCCCGGGGCAGACCAAGAACACGCTGGAGAGACTATATGTCTCGACTGGCCTGGGAACGCCTCGGTATACCCCCGGAGGAGCTGGAGGCGGTGGCTGGGGAGAGGGAGGTCTGGGTTTCTTTGCTCCGACTGCTTCCCCCGCGACCCGGACCCGGATAAGCGGTGGATAATGGATGGATGGATGGATGGATGGAATTTGTGTAAGATGTCTTCTTTCCCATTATATTTACATTGACTTTGGTGACATTCATATGTTCACGTGCATCTAGTTCTTCATTGAAGTTTTCTCCTTATGCTAAATAAAGTGAGAATGAAGAAAACATCATTGTGAGAATAAGCCAGAATTATGAGGATAATTATAATTTATGATTAAATCTATAGTTTATTACATAAGAGATCTTGAAACTCAGCACAACAGGAAACTTCTCGTTTTATATTGAATCCCCAAATAAGCTGGATTGAATCTTAGATGGAGGCACTATCCCTTAATTAATACTATATATTAATTATAATAATATATTATATATATAATTATATAATATATATATAATATATAATTATAATATATTATATATATATATAATATATAATACTAGATATTTCAACTATTGCATCAGTGGCTTTTCAATTTGGTTAAAGTATATTAAGTGTTAACCATATATTATGTGATTTGGGAAAATCTTTCCGCGTTGTAAGCATTTGTTCGGAGGGTGGGTACGCTCCCATAGGAACGCACTGAAATGATTTTTTTTTCCATTTTCGATTTTCTGCTGAACATTTCGCCATAACTTTTCCTTATACTTTCACCTACAGACTTCATTTAAATTTCAAATGGTAGAGGAGCGTGCGTGTGTGAGAGAGAGAGGGGGCATAGACTGAGGGGAGAGGTGTGAAGAACACAGAAATACACAGGCAGTCTCTAAGACTTGAAAGGTAATTTTTAAGGTGGACGTCTTAATTATCCAGGGTTTCTTAAGGTGGATTTTTTTGGATTACCGCTTTCAAAATATACTGGCTGTCTTTTCAACATTTTAACCTTTATTTACAGTGGTCATTTTTAAATGTGGACATCTCAATACAATTGTGGGTTTCTTAAGGTGGAATTGTTTTTAAAGGTGGAATTAAAAATGTATCGTTTTCCATTCACTGCCTACGGAGCTCCATAGAGTCCAATGTAAACTGCTGTGGGAGAGTGCTCTCTTAACATCCCACTACCGACAGCTTAGCAGTAAACTCCTTCACCATAGCGTCGCCTAGGGACCCACGCGTTTACCGTATTGATGGCCTCGCTTTAAGCGGGAAAGACGTGGATCGGGGGACGGGGGTTTCAGCGGTGCAACATCTCGCGTTTCTTCCTGGAAATGCAGATCTCTAGTTTTAAATTGTTCATTAATAAGACCTGAAGTTAATTGGTCTAAGAGTCTAAAAGGCATTCTAATAAAACTTTGTTGCTATTGTTAGTCTATACGAAATTATCTAATGTGATTTTTATGTATAAACAATTACTTTGATTCTAAAACGCATCTGTGATGTGTTGAGGGAGAATAAAATGTAGTTCTTCCAGGACTAACATTAGTTCTATATAAATGCAGAGCAGCTAACGGAACGTGCCCACCACTTTGGCTAACGTTATTTTAAGGTTATCCCAATGTTAGAAGCAAATGTTCTTACAGTATCATCAATGGAACGTTCCATAAACGTTATTAGACCTCGATAAACGTTTTCCCAGTGTTAGTCTGAAATGTACCACGTGAACTTTACGTGAACATTCTTTTAATGTTTTCTTACATACGTGTTTCACATCAATGTTTCAGATAAGGTACACATTGAAAGATGTGGATCCATTGATTGTGTTCAACTACATACATTTTTTTGTCTCATTTAATTCAATAATATATTTAAGATAATCTATTACTTTTGATCTTTTACTTTTTCCTAAATTTTCCCAACTGAAATGTAATAAAAACTGCTGTTAGGAGAAATAACACATTTTGCACCGGGCAGCCCATTTTGCATACTGTTGCCAAGGTTAAAGAGATTTTGCGGTTAGAGGAACCAGTTTTATCCAGTTCTTTCTGGATGGGACACTCTACAGGCAAGGTAAGAAGTGAGGAATAAAAGAATGTTTTTAATGTTATTACCTGTTTTATTAGATTTGTATGAGGTTTGTAGAGAATTTTAGAAATGCATCCCATGGATGTAGTGCATTTTAGCTAATTGATTTTAGTTTAAGAGAGCAAACATATGTTAACGGCTATTTACCGTTAGCAAACATTAGCTATCTCGCTAGCAAACTCTGCATTAATCATGACGTAAAAAAAAATATTTGTGTGTGTGCTAACACGCCACATAGCAAAAAAAAGGAATTTATTTATCTGCCGGTAAATCTTAAGTATTACAGGTCCAAAGTCAGTGTTCCAAATTTAAGCGTCAAGTTTTTCGTTGATTTTGCTAATATGTAATTCCATTGGATAAGTATTTTTGGTCGAAGTATAGCTACCTTGCCAGGACAGTTGTTACGAATAAATATTAGTTAGCTACAGTATAGGTATTCAACATTTTTGCGGAGCCACATTTGCGTTAATGTGTACATAGATCAGTCGAATGAGCAGACTCGCATGATGATGAGGATTATACTCGAATTCGATGTCTAAAAGATAAAATCAGAAAGAAATGTTTAGTCCAAACGTCAGACCTCATCCTCAAATAAACCCCAAAATCATTGCGTCTGGAAGCCTGAAGAACTCAGAAGCGATTAACACAAAAAGTATACCAGCGCTTACCTTAGTTTGTCGACTTCAAAACGAGACCAAGTTTGAGTATTTCCGTCAATCCGTTTGTTAGTAATCTTCATGTTTGTGTAAAGAGTATTGACAATAAAAGTACAATAAATAATAAAATAAATTAATAAAATATGATCCCCCACAAACTCATGAGAAACATACCACCGTGTAGCTTAGTCTCTCGGCTTTCCAACTACACATCGATCAAGTCTGTAGACCAGTCAGGCAGAGTTATGGCGATGCGCACACAAGGAGGGAGGGACCAAAACAGACCCATATTTCAGCAGAACGCATTAGTTTTCAGCGACTAAAAGACCCAAACACTGCGAGAGATCACTCAAACGGTTATATTTGGCAGCCTCAAGTTCTACAAACAATGGCCAAGGCAATAAACAGGTTTTCAAAGCTTAGATTTCTTTTACTAGATGCATTTCCCCCATTGATGCAATTTAAATACAGGAAGGGGTGTGAGGGAAGTTGCCTCGCTCTACAGCCAATCAAAGTGAAGCTCCCGCCTCCCAACGCCTCTTGCATTTAAAGGAACAATACTGGTTTAGAAACACATAGGAGGTATCAACCTCAAAGAAAAGCCTATGTTCTAGATTGTTTTTATCAGATTTTGATTACTTAAGATAAATTTCAATACCTCTACATGGTTATTTTTACAAATCTGGTTTTCTGTAAAATGCAATCATGACACTGCCTCTAGTTTATTCACTGCCTGAGCAGGAAGCTTCCAGATTTGGGTATGTAATTTCAGGCTGAAAATGGGGGAAAAAAAGGCCTGGATTTTATAAGGGGTTAAATTACTATTAAATTGTTAACTAGTTATCTAGCTAACTCAAGGTAAATTGATAGCCAGTAAGCTAAATAAATGTAACTGTTAGAATAATTAATTGTTAGCCAGGTATGTGCATCTATGCTTGAATATAAACATTTATATAAATGTAAATATTTTCACACAGTGGACAACACATAGGGAATAGGAAGGCTTTTGAGATTGAGCATGTATTTTGCCCAGCTGTCTTCACCGAACACTCTTTTACACAAAGCAAAACCACTCAGCTTTGCACCCCAAGGGGGCATCTAAGGTCTTTGAAGAGTGTATTGGGAACACTTTAAAATATGCACCGAACAGGGGAACAAGGGTAAGTCACATAATTGGTCATCAATAGGCTTTTTTATTATTATTTATTTTATAAAAAAAAAAAAAAAAAAAACAAGATTTCGAGATTAAAGTCAGAATTCTGAGAAATAAAAAAAAGTCTGAATAATTCGCTGCGTATAATGGAGCAGACACAGTGTAACAGAGTAGAACTCGTGATTAGTGTTTAAACCCTGAATCAGTGCACGAACCCATGGCATGTAGTTTCAGGATACAATTAATGATCACGAAAATGATGGATCCAGAGCAAGTAGAACTCCGGCGCCCACGAGGCTCCATCGTGTTACGGCTCGGACTCTACAAAAAACTAAAGCCTTCATGTGAATGCGTTTAATAAATAATTCATGCATAAGGCTTTAGTTTTTTGTACGAGTCCGAGCCGTAACGCGATGGAGCTTTGTGGGCGCCGGAGTTCTACTTGCTCTGGATCCATCATTTTCGTGATCATTAATTGTATCGTGAAACTACATGCCATGGGTTCGTGCACTGATTCAGGGTTTAAACACTAATCACACTGTGGCCCTGATGTGGAAGAGAAGAGTTACACTGTGTCTGCTCCATTACACGCATCGAATAATTCCGACTTTTTTTCTCAGAATTATTCCGACTTTTTTTCTCAGAATTATTCCGAGATTTTTTCTCGGAATTCTGACTTTCATCTCGGAATCTTTTTTTTTTATTTTATTTTTTTTTTTTTACCGCTGTGGCCCTAAAACTCCGTCATAGATTTGTGCACCTGTAGTGAAGAATTTGGGAAGGTGTTGCTGTTAAGCTGTACTTGTGGGAAAAAAAAATTATAGATTTGTAACTTTTGACGTGATTTTCTTGGTGACTTCAAATTTACTGATACACGTGTGACTATTTTCTACAACTACAAATTTCATTGTCACAGGTGCTCAGGGGTTTTGCAACAAATATAGCTCCATAAACCACCTACCCACACCCAAACATGTGCATCAAACATTAATTAAAAAGCAAAGAAGAATATATACACTACACAATAAATTTTATACACTATTTTCATAAATTCAGTTACATATTATGCAGTCTGTCTGTGATAAAGCTAGTTAAAATACTAGTAATTTGTATGGCAAGGAATAAAACAAATACATGTGTAAGTTGGGGTCAAACTTGGTCAAATGATTAATCTGTTTTAAAAATGAACACAATAGCCTTGACATTACTTTAAAGCTTATATGTAGAATCTAAACAGGCTCCATTCATTAGGTAGTATGTGCCACACTGAAAAAAAAACAACATTCTAAATGTTTTCAACTGTAAAACCTATCTAACATAATGTTAGCTAGTTTAATTTACCCTTCTTTCCTCTCCTCTATTTCTCCCCCTCTCTCGCTCGCTTGTCAGGTGTGTAGAGATAGATGTGTAGTGCGGTATGCATCAATAACTGCTGTATAACTTCAAGAATGCTGTGTTTTAGCTGCACCAAATGGCTTGGGTAGAATGGAACAATGCTTTATATGACCTGATATATACAAAGAAATACTTAATAAATCTGTTTTCTTTGCAGGTAGAGCATACGGAGACCCCCTAAAAAGATTGTTTTTGATGTTGATGATAATAATGAACATTTTAAAATTCATTAAGCTTACACTGATTTTGCCTCACTATATCTTTATCATAGCAGCTTAGTTTCATTATTGAAATAGACCACCATAGCAAATGAGAGTGATTTGGAGAAAGGTTTTTTATTTTTTACAAATGGGAAAGTTTGAGGCCTGTTAAGGGGATTCACATAACTATACTTAGAAAAATTAATGGAAGGTTAATCGGACCATTATTTGAAAAAAAAATCTAAACTTTTGACACTGCACTGGTAACTGTTCCTCTTACAAGGTGCAAAAAAACAAAAACAACACAACAAAATAAATGCTCCACTGCAGTGCACAATAGATGTTATAGTGTATACATTCTACTAACTTGTAATTAGTGAATAAGAAAGAACAAGAAAACTATATCACGTTAAGGCAGCATTCAGGGGAAAGATGAATTTGGAAACATCAAGAAAAATTAACTTTTTTTTTTCACTTTCAGGGAACATTTCCAAAGCAAAGTTTCCACAACCATAATAGAATGTTAAGTGAATGTTTTTACATTGCACATAATCAGAACATTTGAAGACAATGTTCATAGAATGTTAATTGTCTGTGCAAATGAAGTTGTGGTCATATTCTGAGAATGTTATCCTAACTTCAGTATTAAGCAAACTGGACAGATTAGTGTTGAGAAGGGTGATCCGACGTCCTCTTTTCGCCGGACATGTCCTCTTTTCGGGACCTAAAAAAAACGTCCGGCTGGGGTTACAAAACTGCCCGGTATTTTGCCGTCCACCGTCTTCCCCCGTCCCAATTCTTACAAAAAGCCCTAATTTCTTTCTTGAAGTGTGCACTTCGATGACGTATGATGATGTTGTTGTATGTGAGCAAAAGCGGCGCGTCGGGATCAAGTGTTCAAGTGGTCGGAGATCAGAACAGAATTGGGACACACGTCGCCGCGCGCACCTTTTTGTGCATACATTATTTTCAGCCGAGCTCCGCTCCACATCGTGTTTTACTGGAGCCTCGAACAGAAATTTGTAGTCTCTAGTCCAGGGGTGGGCAATCTTATCCGCAAAGGGCCGGTGTGGCTGCTGGTTTTTGTTCCAACCAACCAGGAGGTCACATGATCATTTGTTTTACTCAAGTCAACTAATTAAAGGAGTGAAATCAGGTGTGCTTGAGCCTGAATGGACTTAAATCCAGCAGCCACACCGGCCCTTTGCGGATAAGATTGCCCACCCCTGCTCTAGTCTCTTCTTCGTATTTGGAAGCGTTTCTGTGTCACACGAGCCTTTCGCTATCTGCTCTATATTTAAAAAAAAAAAACTGAAGTTCGTCACTTCTGTCCCTATAACGAAACAAATACACAGACACACCTGACCGTTACTGACGAGTTAATCCAGTTACATCTGCGCAGTTTTTCTGTTTAACATTAACTTTAGAAGAAAACAGGCCAAATCTCCGGATCATTAAAGCCTGAACAGGGGAGAGACTGAATTATAGCTCTCACATACAGCACACTTTTTCAGCCAGACCTTATAAAATATGAAATATAAGTATTTTTACATAAATGTCTGGATCGCAGTGATGCTCTAATAATTTATCAAGTTTGTATTACTTCTGGTTGATAAAATGTGGTACTTGGTTTTAGTAACTCATCAGTTTCTGTCATGATCAAGAGCTTTCTGGTGTAAACAAGTCGCTTTAATACAGGGCCTCATTTTTGAAGTTTGGTATCAACAGAAAATAACAGGTTTCAATGATGATAAACTGTCAAAGAATGACAAAAATATTATTTTATTATTTTTGCTTAGGGCCAAATGTTAAATGGAAAGGAATCTGTCCAAAAAGGCATTTCTTATTTGTCTTGTTAAAGAGTATATGTTTATGTATTAAATTCAGCAGCATAGTTGCATGGTTATTGATGCATTTGTGCTGCCAACATGCCCCATGTGTCCTCTTTTTTGAAAATTCAAATATGGTCACCCTAGTGTTGAGGGAACATTCCAAAGCAACCAAAAGAGAACATTATGGGAGTGTTCTCAAAACATAATTTTGCAAAGTTCTAAGAGCGTTTCTAGAATGTTAAATTACTGGTGTAAATAAGGTTGAGGTAACATTCCCGGAACATTTTTGTAACTTAAGAAAAACGTTCTGAGAATGTTAAAAAAAAACTGGACAAATTCATGTTGAGGGAACATTCTAGTGTAGAGTTCCCAATAACCAAAATAGAACCTTATGGGAATGTTCTAAGAACATTATTTTGCAAAGTTCTAAGAACATTCCAAGACAATGTTCCTAGAATGTTAAATTATTGATGTAAATAATGTTGAGGTAATGTTCCCCGAGCATTTTTGTAACTTGAGAATGACGTGAGAACGTTAAAAAAACTGGACAAAAAAAATCACATTGAGGGAACTTTCTAGTGTAACGTTCCCAATAACCAAAATAGAATATTATGGGAACGTTCTGTTGTAAACTTGCCTTCTGGTGGTTTCAAAGTGAAGAGAGGAGATCAGTCTGGATATAATGCTGTTTATTGAGCGCTCTGTTTGATCCTCAGACTGATCTCAGAATGATCTGGTCAAAGGCTGAATCTCAGACTGATCTAATGGGTTGTAAGAGGCACACATCTTTATACCCATTTTACAACTTCACACAAGGAATGATCTTTACCTAAACAGGATCTGGAAGCACCAGGAACTGTCGTAAACATCATCTGAGTTCCTGGTGCACTGTCGTAAAGTTAAAAGCTGTTCTTATCAGAGGTGTTTAAGACAGTCTAAGACAGTCCAAAATGTTATAGGAGAAATGGTACAATTCAGATCCAAAGGAAAAAAACAATACAACAGTTTGAATAACATTACTTTGCAAAGTTCTAAGAAGGTTCTAAGACAACGTTCCTAGAATGTCAAATTATTGGTGTAAATAAGGTTGAGATAACATTCCCGGAATGTTTTTGTAACTTGAGAAAAACACAAACATGACCTTTGAAGGCAATCCTGAAAAAAAAAGTTACCTACTTCAACCAACTCTTGAGATATAATCTTTTTTAAACAATTTAAATAGCTTAAATGCCTTTAAATAGCTTTAAAGTTATTATATCTTCCTCCTATCACCATGACAATTTTGACTATTCTCGATTCTCTAGAATAGAAAATTTCACATTGAACCATTTAGACTTTTTTGCATCTCAAGCATTTAATAATGCAAATATTTTTACCCATACATGTAAATGTTATACCCATACATGTAAAAAACAGAGTTTTTGAAAAAATCTGACATATTGAAAAGTGATATTGGGTTAAAGGAGCAATGTGTAATATTGACACCAAGCATTTAAAATTGGAACTATAATACAGTTTCAAAACAGTGGAGAAAGCTGTCTGCCTTCTCCACCTCCACAGAGGTGAAGCTTGAGCAGGTTGCCAGTTTGAGGAAAACTGAACGAACAAGCAAAAGACGAATTTAAGAACTTCGGACTGTAATAGCAAAGAAGAATGTGCCATAATCAACATATTTACACAGAAAAATCTTCATCATTTCACTAAAATATATACCTAAAAGTGAACAGGTGGCTGCAATTGTCTTGCATTTACAAGATTTTATTGTCCAAATCCACCTGAAATATTTTGATTAGACAAGGCTGGTGTTACTTATTAATTATCCCTTCCACCATAAATTTTGTTTAGGGGGCAGATCTTATCCACAAATTTGATTTTCAGACATTTTGTTCCACCTTACGTGTCCATTCTTGAATTCTCTGTTCACTTTAAGAGAAGAAAAAAACCTTTTAAAACCCTTTTGAAAAAGCTTTTGGAACTTTTTGAAGCAACTGTTATTCCACTTTATCCATTTAAATCACACAAACCAATTGTATTATTCACCCAATTATTCTTAATTTCTGTATTCAAGCACTATGTTCATGTTCAACCTTAAATGGTTTTGTTTGCCTTGTTCTCTAGATTCTTATTGACTTCTCATTACTATCATAAACAGCTATGTGAAGCTAAAGCTAGCACTAGGATTCATAAAAACATTTATTTCCCAGTTAATCCAATTAAAACACATGACCAAGTGTACATCATGTCACTAAAACATCTACCTACTTGTAAAACGCCTATATTTGCTGTGTACTACCAAGCTTGATTTCTTAGGGTGACCAGACGTCCACTTTTACCCGGACATGTCCTCTTTTTTAGACTTAAAAAAATGTCCGGGCGGAATTTCACCATTGTCCGGGATTTTGTTTTATTTTTTTTTACATAGAATTTACTATGCAAGGCTTCTCAAACACAATTCTTACTTCTTAATTTGTTTAACACACACACACACACCATGGAGAAACACATGAATTTGCATCAATTTCTTTAAAACAAAATGGTATTTACATGTTTCAATCATGTTCTTATTCACCTTCTTTGTATAAAACACACAAAACTGTCCTAACACTTTTCAAACGTCACTATGCCTCACTTTCTTTAAATAAAACACACAACCTATGGCATTTACTCCTTTTAATCTATTCATAGGCATCTGTACCTCTATATTTTTTCTATTATATTATTTGCTGTTACCTGTTCAGGAGAAAATCAGCCAGCTCTGGCCTGTATTTCCTTAATCTATGACCACACACCCTGGACAAGTACAGTAAATATCCTACAGATTGCTCATTAATTAAAACAAATGGGAAATCCATTTATGGTATTCACATTAAAATACCTCTAATAAAGAGCAACATTTCCATTCCTAGCACATAGTTATGTTTTTAGCATACTGGAAAATATAAAAATATGCCATTACTTTCAAATTGTTCACAACCTACCATATGTATTAGCTTCCCTAATAAGCAAATAAAACAAATAAACAGGCAAAGTGCATAGAAATAGTCTAATGTTTATTCTCTATAGAACATGTATTTACATTTTAGAAAAGTAACAAATTTTATTTAACCAGATGTTCCAATATTTTTGCACATGACATTAAATAAATGACTGTGAAAAATGTAATGTTATCCAGGTAAATTTGGGACAACATACGCACAATAATAAATACATTTAATGGAATCAGATTAGCAAACATGTAGAAATTTGGATTATTTATTCCTTTTCTGAAACTCTTTCATCCTATTCAGCCTATGTAAAATCATTAGGAACAAGACCCATTCACCCTGGCACTAGTCCATTACAGGGCATCACACTCACAAAAACCTATGGACAATTTTGCACAGCCAGTCCACCTGTCATAAATTTCAGTCTTACAAAATGTTGAGGAGTCAGTTGCAGGTTTATTCAAGAGACAAAATCCAAGTAGAAGAGGAGTCAAAAAACCATAATCCAAAGGGTAAACAGATCAAAGGAATAAACCAAGTCCAAAGCCAAGATTCAAAAAACCATGAAAAGCTAATACAAACACTAATGCTCAGAATTGCCGATATATTTCTAACAATACTTTGCAACCTGTGGAACAAAACAGTGAGCTTAAATGCTCTACAAATGATTTGGCTAATTAGAGACAGGTGAGGAATCTAAGTTAGAACTCAGTTGAGTGTGACCTCTGGTGGTTTGGAGGAGAAACTGCTTGGGCTGATGTGACATAACTCCCCCTCTGACGGGCAGCTCCCGAAGCCCTAGGATCCCTGAGTCTGGGCCTACCCCTGAGTCTGGGTCTACCCCTGAGTCTGGGAGCGGGACGATCTGGATGATCTCTGTGAAAGTCCTCAATAAGAGAAGGGTCCAAGATATCTCCAGCAGGAACCCAAGAGCGTTCCGCTGGGCCATACCCCTCCCAGTCTACCACATAAAACAAGCGGCCACCCCGACGCCTGGAGTCCAGAAGCTTGTTGACTATATATGCTGGGGAGCCATCCACATCTAAAGGAGGGGGAGGGATCCCAGCATTGTTTTCCACCTGGGAAGAGACACCCATAGGCTTAAGCAAAGAGACATGAAATGTTGGAGATATGCGATAAGAAACTGGTAGCTCTAGCTTATAAGAAACAGGAGTAAACTGCTTCAAAACTCTAAATGGACCAATAAATCTAGGACTGAGTTTTTTACTGGGCAACTTCAAACGTATATTTCTGGTAGACAAGCATACCTTTTGTCCTGGGTAAAAGGGAGTAATCTCTCTACATCTTTTATTAGCCTGAATTACCTGTCTACGAATGGCTCTTTGCAAACGTACATGTGCCTCTTCCCATGTTTGCTTGCTCCTTCTCATCCATTCATCCACTGCAGGCACAGATGAGGGTTCTCCCGACCAAGGGAACATTTGTGGTTGATACCCCAATACACACTGAAAAGGAGTGATCCCTGTCGAGGTGCTGGTGAGAGAATTCTGGGCATATTCTGCCCAAGGTAAAAAACATGACCAACAATAAGACCTTAAAAATCTCCCCATTTCTTGATTAAGCCTTTCTACTTGTCCATTAGCCTGTGGATGATACCCTGATGTAAGACTTACATTGACATTTAATTACTGCAAAACGCTTTCCAAACATGAGAGGTAAACTGAGGACCTTGATCAGAAACAATATCTTCCGGAATACCATATAGTCGAAAAACCTGTTGAAAAATGACCTCAGCTGTAGCAGTAGGTAATTTTTTCATGGGTATTAACCTGCAAGATTTAGAAAATCTATCAATGATTACTAGAATGGTTGTGAAACCTTGAGATACTGGGAGATCAGTAATAAAATCTAAACTTATATGGGACCATGGTCTGTGTGGGATTGGCAAAGGTTGCAATAAACCTGCAGGAAGTTTCCTACTTGATTTACTTTGAGCACATACAGTACAAGAATGAACAAATTCATAGACATCTTTATCTAGGGTTGACCACCAGAATTTGTTCTTGACTATATGAAGAGTACGTTTAATCCCTGGATGACCTGAGCTGGGAATAGAGTGGACCAAGTCTAAAATTTTAGTCCTTATATTATTTGGAACATATTCTTTATTTTGAGGACATTCAGGTGGAGCTGGATCTGCAGCTCTCTCTGCCTCTATTTCGTCCATAAAATCCCATCTAATCGATGCTACAATCAGAGCTGGATTAAGAATAGATTCAGAGCTTGTTCTAGTATCCTTATTCCAAAGACGTGAGAGAGCATCTGCCTTTGTGTTCTTAGAACCTGGACGGTATGTGACTGTAAAAGAAAAATGATTAAAGAATAGGGACCATCTATCTTGTCTAGGATTTAATCGTTTAGCTGATTTAATATACTCAAGGTTGCGATGATCTGTTAGTACCTGAAATGGATGAATGGATCCCTCTAACCAATGTCTCCATTCTTCAAAAGCTAATTTCATAGCCAACAATTCTCGATTCACCACATAATAATTGCATTCCGCTGGACTTAATTTATGTGAGAAGAATGCACAAGGATGAAGTCTAGGTGGAAATCCAAATCTCTGAGACAAAACTGCTCCAACTCCTGTCTCTGAAGCATCCACCTCTACAACAAAAGGTAAAGAAGGGTCAGGGTGTTTCAGAATAGGAGCAGAAATAAACCTCCTTTTTAATTTTTCAAAAGCTTGGGTTGCTTCTTCTGTCCACTTTATGATTTTATTACTCCCACGTAACAGAGGTGATAGGAGCAGCTACAGAACTAAAACCCCTAATAAATCTCCGATAAAAATTAGCAAATCCCAAAAATCTCTGTAACTCTTTAATCGTTTTAGGCATGGACCATTCTATGATTGCCTTCACCTTACTGTCATCCATGTGCACCCCTTCTGAATCTATGACATACCCCAAAAAATATATTCGTTCTTGTTGAAATAGGCACTTTTCTCCTTTAACATATAACTTATTATCTAACAGACGTTGAAGAACTTGACTTACATGATCCTGATGCTCTTCCAATGATCGTGAAAACACTAAGATGTCATCCATGTAGACAATAACCCATTTGTCAATCATATATTAGTACTTCATTAATAAATGCTTGAAATACTGAAGGAGCATTGACTAAGCCATAGGGCATTACCTTGTACTCATAGTGGCCCCTTATGGTGATAAATGCCGTTTTCCACTCATCCCCTTCTCTAATTCTTATAAGGTTATATGCACTGCGCAAATCTAACTTAGTAAAAATTTTTTGCATCTCTCAACTGTTTTAAGGCTGCAGGTACTAGCAGAAGAGGATATGGATATTTCACAGAAATGTCATTAAGACCTCTGTAATCAGTACAAGGGCGCAAGCCTCCATCTTTCTTTTCAATAAAGAAGAATCCTGCCGCCACAGGTGAAGTTGAAGGGCGAGTATAGCCTGCTTTAAGTGCCTCATCAATATATTCATCTAAAGCTTTAGATTCAGGTAATGACAATGGGTAAATTCTACACCTGGGTGGTATAGTTCCAGGTAAAAGATCTATGGCACAATCCCCAGTTCTATGCGGTGGTAACTGACTGGCCTTTTTCTTTGAAAAGACATCTTGTAGTTTAGAATAACATTTTGGAATTAACAAAGATAAATTATTAGCAGGAGTTTCCACTGACGTGGATTGAACATGAAGTTTATTACATGGAGAAAAACAGTCATCTACCCATTTCAACATGTCCCCTTTTCCCCAAGAGATTAATGGCTGATGGATATATAACCAAGGGAAACCTAAAATTATGGGAGGTCTAGGTGAGTCAGTTATGAGAAAGGATATCTGCTCCTCATGTAGAAGTCCCACTCTCAGACATGTCAGCTGTAGTTTCAAGGGCCACTCCTTTCCCCAGAGGTCTGTCATCAACAGCTTTGAGTAACAATGGCTTGGAGAGCAACTTGGTAGATATTTTCCACTTTTAAAAAGTCCTCTATCCATGAAGTTCCCAGCTGCTCCTGAATCAATCAATGCTGGAACAAGAAACTTTTCTGAACTCCATGAAAGTATTACTGGTATCTTTAAACAAGTATTTTTATATATAGAAGTCAAAGAACTCACCTCCAACGTCCTGGTAGAACCAGGACGTTTAGGACAAGAGTTGAGCATGTGACCCGACTGACCACAGTAGAAACACAATTGTTCAGTACGACGTCTTAGTTCTGCAGACAGACGAGTTTGACCTAGTTCCATAGGTTCTGGGTCAGTTGTGGGAGCAGGCAAAGGGTTCCAGGATGGAGCTGAATATTGCAAGCACCTTTTATTATCCAACAAATTGTCCATGGCAATTGAGGTTTGGATAAACTGGTTGAGAGTCATAGATTCTCCCCGACAAACCATTTCTGCTTGTAAATCCCTCTTAAGTCCTCTTTTAAAAACAGTGAGTAAAGCAGGGTCACTCCAACCACTACCCACTGCAAGAGTGCGGAACTCTAATGCATATTCCGCGGCCGTTCTCCTTCCCTGCCTAATTTCACATAAAGCTGTGCCAATATCCCTGCCAGCTTGAAAATGATCAAATACAGCCTTAAATAGAGTGTAGAACTGTGACTCAGATTTCAGATTTTAAAGCTTCATGTTCCTGGTCCATAATGCTGTAGCCCATTGTTTGGCCTTACCAGTAAGCAGAGAGATGACAAAATTAATTTTATCTGTGTCTGAATGAAATTGTTCTCTATTATGTTCAATGTACAGGCTGCATTGCATAAGAAAAGATTCGCAAAGTTCAGGAGAACCATCGTACCTTTCAGGGATGGCAATGTTTACTGAAGAATGACCAGTTGCAGCTCTAACAGTAGGTTGAGATAGTGGTTCATTTAAGACTGTTTGATGCTGAGTTTCAGAAGTGACCTTTGTTTGCATTTCTTGCATCCATCTCATCTGTTCCTCCATCATGCGTTCCTGCTTAGTTAGCCCGTCTTCAGATCCTGCTGACTCCATGGCTGGCGAAGTATTCTGTCATAAATTTCAGTCTTACAAAATGTTGAGGAGTCAGTTGCAGGTTTATTCAAGAGACAAAATCCAAGTAGAAGAGGAGTCAAAAAACCATGAAGACCGTCTTAGAAAAAAAAAAAAACATAATCCAAAGGGTAAACAGATCAAAAGAATAAACCAAGTCGAAAGCCAAGATTAAAAAAACATGAAAAGCTAATACAAACACTAATGCTCAGAATTGCCAATATATTTCTAACAATACTTTGCAACCTGTGGAACAAAACAGTGAGCTTAAATGCTCTACAAATGATTTGGCTAATTAGAGACAGGTGAGGAATCTAAGTTAGAAGTCAGGTGAGTGTGACCTCTGGTGGTTTGGAGGAGAAACTGCTTGGGCTGATGTGACACCACCAACCAGTATGTGTTTTAGACTGTAGTAGGAAACTGGGGCACCTGAAAGAAAACCACACTAACTGGGGGGACTCAGCTCCAAACGCCAGGATCTGGAGGTGTGGCAGTGAAACAACCTGCAGCTTCACTGTGCCACCCAATATGGAGAAATATAAGATTACTATTAGACATGATGATTGTTTCAGCATATGGTAGAGCAGCACTTGCCAACAGGCTATCGTTTTTATTTACTCTACAATAAAATAAAAAAAAATCATATCATCCTGTAAAAAAGTTCACAATTTTGTTTTTCCCCACCTTTCCTGTTTTTGTGGTCTTGATAATTATATAATTATTCATAATATATATGAAAAAGGACCCGATGTCACGGATCACAGAGTCACGGACTGACAGAGGTGGACGCACTTGCTAGAACCCAGGATTTAATATATATCAACACAAAGAAACAAAACTAACACAAACTGACTTTAAGGGCAAACACAAAGTTAGAAAACAACAAGAGTAGGAATTTAAACAAAACGACTTTACATGGAGAAGGAAGGAAACAACATGACAGGACTGGGAAACGAAACGACATGACGAGACTAGGAAAGAGCAAAACAACAAACCTTACAAAACAAAGAAACAACACGACATGACTAGGAATGGTAACGGCACGACTTGGGATAGGAAACAAACAATACAAAATGAACGACAACAGGAAGTGAGGGAAGGGGACTTAAATACACAACACAGACGAGACGCACCTGGACAGATAATGAGGAGGACGGGTTAACACATGACACAGACGAGGAGGCGGAACAAAGGCGGGACAAGGGTGGAGACAAGGACAATAACAGACAAAGGAACAACAAACCTGACAGGACGAGGGCGTGACAGATGCCCCCCTGAACGCGCAACTCCCAGGGCGCGTACACCTAAACCCCCCAGGAACTGGCACAGGAGAGGGCATGGAAAACAAGACAAACTAGGACAAGGAACCATTAGGAGACAGGACTCAGGACAAGAGGAGCGGCTGAGGGAGCCGCCATCACGGAGACAGGAGCGGCTGGAGGCGCCGCGTTCATGGAGACAGGAGCGATTGGAGGCGTCGCGTTCACGGAGACAGGAGCGCAGCATTCACGGAGACAGGAGAGACGGGCGCCGCGCTCACGGAGACAGGAGAGGTTGGAAGCGCCGTGCTCACGGAGACAGGAGCGGCTGGAGGCGCCGCGTTCACAGAGACAGGAGCGGCTGGAGGTGCCGCGTTCACAGAGACAGAGGCGGCTGGAGGTGCCGCGTTCACGGAGACAGGAGTGGCAGGGTTCGCCACCTTCGCGGGGACAGGAGTGATTGGAGGCGCTGCGCCTAGTGGAGCAGCAGCGGTAAGCCTTCCTGCGATGACGTCCTCGGAAGCAGGGGGACCCTGCGATGACGTCCACGGAGGCAGGGGACCCTGCAACGACGTCCACGCGCTCACGGAGAGAGGAGCAGCTGAGGGAGCCGCCATCACGGAGACAGGAGCGGCTGGAGGCGCCGCATTCACGGAGAGAGGAGCGGCTGGAGGCGCCGCGGCCACGGAGACAGGAGCGGCTGGAGGTGCCGTACTCATGGAGACAATAGAGGCGGGCACTGCGCTCACGGAGACAGGAGAGGCGGGCGCCGCACTCATGGAAACAGGAGAGGCTGGAAGCGCCATGCTCACGGAGACAGGAGAGGTGGGCGCCGCGCTCATGGAGACAGGAGCGGCTGGAGGCGCTGCGTTCACAGAGACAGGAGCGGCTGGGTTCGCCGTGCTCACAGAGACAGGAGCACAGCATTCACGGAGACAGGAGAGGCGGGCGCCGCGCTCACGGAGACAGGAGAGGTTGGAAGCGCCGTGCTCACGGAGACAGGAGCAGCTGGAGGCGCCGTGTTCACAGAGACAGGAGCGGCTGGAGGTGCCGCGTTCACGGAGACAGGAGCGGCAGGGTTCGCCACCTTCGCGGGGACAGGAGTGATTGGAGGCGCTGCGCCTAGTGGAGCAGCAGCGGTAAGCCTTCCTGCGATGAGGTCCTCGGAAGCAGGGGGACCTGTGACATCGTCCACGGAGTCAGGGGACCCTGCGATGACGTCCACGGAGGCAGGGGACCCTGCGACGACGTCCACGCGCTCACGGAGAGAGGAGCAGCTGAGGGAGCCGCCATCACGGAGACAGGAGCGGCTGGAGGCGCCGCATTCACGGAGAGAGGAGCGGCTGGAGGCGCCGCGGCCACGGAGACAGGAGCGGCTGGAGGCGCCGTACTCATGGAGACAATAGAGGCGGGCACTGCGCTCACGGAGACAGGAGAGGCGGGCGCCGCACTCATGGAAACAGGAGAGGCTGGAAGCGCCATGCTCACGGAGACAGGAGCAGCTGGAGGCGCCGTGTTCACAGAGACAGGAGCGGCTGGAGGTGCCGCGTTCACGGAGACAGGAGCGGCAGGGTTCGCCACCTTCGCGGGGACAGGAGTGATTGGAGGCGCTGCGCCTAGTGGAGCAGCAGCGGTAAGCCTTCCTGCGATGAGGTCCTCGGAAGCAGGGGGACCTGTGACATCGTCCACGGAGTCAGGGGACCCTGCGATGACGTCCACGGAGGCAGGGGACCCTGCGACGACGTCCACGCGCTCACGGAGAGAGGAGCAGCTGAGGGAGCCGCCATCACGGAGACAGGAGCGGCTGGAGGCGCCGCATTCACGGAGAGAGGAGCGGCTGGAGGCGCCGCGGCCACGGAGACAGGAGCGGCTGGAGGCGCCGTACTCATGGAGACAAGAGAGGCGGGCACTGCGCTCACGGAGACAGGAGAGGCGGGCGCCGCACTCATGGAAACAGGAGAGGCTGGAAGCGCCATGCTCACGGAGACAGGAGAGGTGGGCGCCGCGCTCATGGAGACAGGAGCGGCTGGAGGCGCTGCGTTCACAGAGACAGGAGCGGCTGGGTTCGCCGCGCTCACAGAGACAGGAGCACAGCATTCACGGAGACAGGAGAGGCGGGCGCCGCGCTCACGGAGACAGGAGAGGTTGGAAGCGCTGTGCTCACGGAGACAGGAGCGGCAGGGTTCGCCACCTTCACGGGGACAGGAGTGATTGGAGGCGCTGCGCCTAGTGGAGCAGCAGCGGTAAGCCTTCCTGCGATGAGGTCCTCGGAAGCAGGGGGACCTGTGACATCGTCCACGGAGGCAGGGGACCCTGCGATGACGTCCACGGAGGCAGGGGACCCTGCGACGACGTCCACGCGCTCACGGAGAGAGGAGCAGCTGAGGGAGCCGCCATCACGGAGACAGGAGCGGCTGGAGGCGCCGCATTCACGGAGAGAGGAGCGGCTGGAGGCGCCGCGGCCACGGAGACAGGAGCGGCTGGAGGCGCCGTACTCATGGAGACAAGAGAGGCGGGCACTGCGCTCACGGAGACAGGAGAGGCGGGCGCCACACTCATGGAAACAGGAGAGGCTGGAAGCGCCATGTTCACGGAGATAGGAGAGGTGGGCACCGCGCTCATGGAGACAGGAGCGGCTGGAGGCGCCGCGTTCACAGAGACAGGAGCGGCTGGGTTCGCCGCCTTCGCGGGGACAGGTGTGATTGGAGGCGCTGCGCCTAGTGGAGCAGCAGCGGTAAGCCTTCCTGCGATGACGTCCTCGGAAGCAGGGGGACCTGCGACGACGTACACGGAAGCAGGAGAACCTGCGACGACGTCCACGGAGGCAGGGGAACCTGCGACGACGTCCACGGAGGCAGGGGCTTGTGCTGTTTGTCGGGCTCGCGTTGGAGCTGTAGAGGGTTTAGGGGGTTTGACGGGCACACTCATGAGGGATGTCATCAACCATGGATCCCCCAGAGGTGTGCCCCTGTTAGCCTCCTCTTTCTTGTCCTGAGGATGGAGGCTAACAGCCCCAACCCTCAACGCCCCCCCCTCCCAAAAAAAAAAATTCCCCGGACCAGAGGGGGTAATCCACCATCGACGGGGTAACTCCAGCATGTTTTTTTCGGCGATTCTTTCGCTTCCCGCTGGAATAATCCATCGATTCTCGAAACGAGTCCTCTGTTAGGGGGGGAGGAACCGCGCCGGGCATGAGCTGGAGCCGTCGACTCCATTCTGAGGCTGCTCTTAAAGCCTCCTCCACAGGATCTTTAGGG
This sequence comes from Hoplias malabaricus, assembly GCF_029633855.1. Taxonomy (NCBI): domain Eukaryota; kingdom Metazoa; phylum Chordata; class Actinopteri; order Characiformes; family Erythrinidae; genus Hoplias; species Hoplias malabaricus. The sequence continues at coordinate 17,467,900 of NC_089808.1, forward strand.
CCTGTTCGAAATGGAGTCCGGCGAATTACACCCCTCCTAACAAAGTAGTCCGAGCTAGCTGCGTCCATATATTGGTCGTTCATTCTGTCACAGATCACGGGACGAACTGACAGAGGTGGATGCACTTGCTAGAACCCAAGATTTAATATATATCAACACAAAGAAACAAAACTAACACAACACGAAGTTAGAAAACAACAAGAGTAGGAATTTAAACAAAACGACTTTACATGGAGAAGGAAGGAAACAACACGACAGGACTGGGAAACGAAACGAAACGACATGACGAGACTAGAAAAGAGCAAAACAACAAACCTTACAAAACAAAGAAACAACACAACATGACTAGGAATGGTAACGGCACGACTTGGGATAGGAAACAAACAATACAAAATGAACAACAGGAAGTGAGGGAAGGGGACTTAAATACACAACACAGACGAGACGCACCTGGACAGATAACGAGGAGGACGGGTTAACACATGACACAGACGAGGAGGCGGAACAAAGGCGGGACAAGGGTGGAGACAAGGACAATAACAGACAAAGCCATGTGCAGATAAAGCACATGGCAGGGACAACAAACCTGACAGGACGAGGGCGTGACACCCAAATACATATTATTATTATAATTATTATTTTTTTTTTATAAATATATACAATAGATCTTCTTTTATGGTATTTAGCTTAGACCATTAATTGACTTTTTGGAACTGCTGAATTAGTTCCATTAATTTTCAACAATTTCTGCATAATTAAATTGTTAAGATATACACAAAGACTTAGAGAATAGTTTGATGTAAAATGCTCCACTATTAAAAACACATAAGAAATCTGAAGAATGTGGGCCTCTAAAATATCTCAGAGAAAGTAATAAAAAAAAAAAGTAATTTGCTGCCTGATAAATAAAACATTGTTATGCAATATTTTGAGAACTTTTGGTATTTGGACATTTTTTTCATTCTCTTTCCTTTTTAATTGCTATTTTACCATTATTGACATTACAGGTATGAAGTCAGAACTGTAGATATCTACAACACAAATATAGATATCATGGTCATCATCAAATCAAATCAAATCAAATTTATTTATGTAGTGCTTTTCACAACTGATGTTGTCACAAAGCAGCTTCACAGAATTCCAGTAAGACAAAGATTTGACATGAAATGTAAAAACAAATGTAAAACCCTCAAGTGAGCAAGCCAGGGGCGACAGTGGCAAGAAAAAACTCCCCCAGCTGAGGAAGAAACCTTGGGAGGAACCAAGGCTCACAAGGGGTGACCCATCCTCCTCTGGTCATCATCTTTTCCACATATCCATTTCAGGGTTGCAGTGACAAATATAGATATTTACTTTATAAAACTATATTTCTTTATTTGTGTTGTAGATGTGAGACATGTTCATCACTACAACTGTAAAGAAATTTCTGCAGTGAATCATTTCATGTCAAACTACTCTGAATTATTTTCCATCTGGAATTATGCAGAAATATAGGAAAACTGGTGAAAATCCCAAAGTGGTTCTTCAACAACATTGCTGAAATGAACAGCTTGCACAAATAAGTTTAAAGAGTAATCTCTCGAGTGGTTCTTTAAGCAATAAAAGTCATAAAAGGGCAATTGTATTGAAGTTTTTATTTACATTTTTGTATTATTATTTTTTTTACAATTGTTCTGTGGTCTGAACATGTCAATCCTGATTAAAGCTATCCCATGTAAGGGAGGCATATGGCTTTACAACATCAAATTTATGGTTTGCAGAAAAATTCCTCTTAATGACATAAAATTAAACATCAAAACATGGTTTGTGTCTGAAGGTTGCTTCTCTAGAACTACATGGCTAATGTAGACCATGGCCTCACTGATTAGCATAAATTTATTTCAGACAGGCCTTGGCTTATACAATATATTTGTATTTAGGGCATTACACTTAAAATTAATATTATTAAATATTATCATTTAAAAAACAATCGCTTTAACACACATGCACAATTGGATCAAGCCTGTGAGATTTTAGCTATATTTTATTTAATGCAGGTTTAATGCACCTGAAAGGATAACTCAAACAAGTACGCTTGTCCATGAAGGACACGTTCAAATACATCCAAAATCACATTTAGTGTTTAGCTACAGCTTGGCAAATTCCACCTCTGAGAAGACATCCTGAGGAATGAACGTTCTTCTTGCATTCTTTACCTTACTACAACATACACAAAAATTCATAACATTTAGTTTTTTTTTCCTGAAGTGTTTAGAGTCATGCTACTCTTGCAAAATTTCCAAAGATGTGAAAGTCACAAAATCTTAGCTAAAACTCCTAGAGGCACATGACTTAAGGTAAAGCTCCTGTATCAGGTTACCCCTATTAAAACCCTAGGGTCTGTGTTAGTTTACTCTTGCAGGTGTGCACTGCTGTGCAGTTTTTCATATTTCATATTTTTTATACATGCAAAAAACAGTGAGTAAGACCACACTAAACACACAAAATACAACCTGTCATGGAATGTATTGAATGCAATGCTAGGTACACACCAACCAACCATAACATTACTACTATTGCTTCTAAACTCACTGTCCACTGAATGTATGTGTGCATTTTTTAAATTTTATGATTACAGACTTTAGTCCATCTGTTCTCCACTCCCCCACACTCCAGAGCAGGTATAGTTTGGGTACTGGATATTTTTGGGTGGTGGACTGTCCTCAGCAGTGACACTTAAAGGTTTATTTAAAAACCTGTTTATTACATTGTTATTAATTAGGTTGTAAACACCTTGAAGGTCATTAATAATAATTTGTAACTGATGAAAAAGAAAACTGACATCTTTTTTTGTGTGATGAAAAATAGATAATTTACTGAAAAAGTCGATGTAAAGAATAAGCTAACATCTGAGAAAGTGAATTTAGTCATTTCACATGTTAAGGTACACCACATTATCACTGTGTATTAAATGGTTAAACTTATCAACAAATATGTGATGAAGCCAACAAGCTTAATGTCGACAGATGAAGAAAGTAAGGTCAGTATCTGGCAAGATCTGAGGTTTATTATTGACTAATTGAGGATTATTAATGACTGTTAATGTATTATCAAAGGGGCAGCCTTGGCCTAATGGTTAGAGGAACATGCTTGGTACCAGAAGGCTGCTGGTTCAATCCCCAGGACCAGTAGGAACATCTATGGCTGAAGTGCCCTTGAGCAAGGCATTGAATACCCAAAATGCTCCCCAGGCGCCAAGGATGGCTGGCCGCTGCTCTTGGTTCAGGTTCAGAGGTTGTTCACAGCCTCTAGTGCACTTGTGTGTGTGTGGGTGTTCACTGCCACATATTTAAAGGTTAAATGCGGAAGACACATTTCAATGACAAATAATTGCACATATTTTTTTTTTTTATTTAATGAATAACTATTAGTAAAGATATTTAAATCCATTTATAAACTTTATAAGTGTAATCTTATTCTGAATTGGTGCCCACACACTAAAACAGCACAACCATGTGTGAGGTGTCAATGGAGAACTGAGAATGATCCGCTACCCAAATCATACCTGTTCAGTGGTGGTCATCTGAGGGTCCTGACCAAAGGGAGAAAGGGAGAAAACAATGTATGCACAGCAACAGATGGATTACAGTAGGTAATTGTAAAACTAATATTGAATACCTTTTGTCAGTGAAGTCGAGAGAATGGACATTGAGTGTAGAAACAAGAATGTGATATTAATTTTATGGCTGACCAGTGTATATAGCATAATTTAATGATTTGGTTATGTCCTTAAAAGCTTCAAGTATCAAAGGACAATGTTCAAATTGCAACAATCTCTATCTTCTAATCTCTATCTTATTTTCTGTATTATTTGAAAATATGTTAAAGTAGGAATCTCTAAAATCTGCAGGCCATAGGCTCACCAGGGCCAGCAATTGAACGCTACATGATATTTTTACCCTAGAATTACAGCTTGAAAATCATTGTGATGCTTCACTGACCGGTAATAGGGAGAACATAACCTCTCTCTTTGTTACTCTGGGTTCAGCACTGCAGAAATGGAACTATGTATCTTTTGGAGGAAGGTAGAAAAACACCAGCTCTGCCCCACCCTCCCCAATGATTTCATTACAGAGCTGTAAAAATTAATTACACTAGGGGAAGCCCCAGGAGCAAAAAATAAGCAAAATAAAAATTTAAATAAAAAACCAAAACAACACAAAATCGTACCTATTGTTCAGTTAAGCAAAACACAGTCCAATTAAAATGTCTCTTCATTTTTGTGAATTTTTAATTTACTACATTTGAACACAGCAGCTGTCCTTCATATCATGTGAAACTTTCAGGATGAATAGACCAATAGAAATGCTCAAATTACTTGGAATAAAAATATTTTACATTGACTTTCATTGAAAGTTAAGAAGTTTCCTTCTCCTGTAAAGTTACTATTTTGGGAGAAACATGTTTTCACTGGACAGAGATGATATGCAAGTTTGGACTTTGAGACAGGCTCCTTCAGTCAATTTACAATAACTGGAGTTATTGCTCAAGTGACACAAACCTCAACTCCTGAAGTATGGTGAACACAACTCACCCAAAGTCACACAACCTCAATTGAAGTTCTTAAAATCACATGACTTCTTTAAAAACTCCTAGAATCACAAACTTCTGAAGCTCTTGAAATCACATGACCTCTACTGGAGTTCTTGACCTTAGCTGAACTTCTTAAAGTTGCATGTCATGAAGTTCCCAAAGTCACATGACTTCATCTGTAGCCACCATGGTCAGACGATTCATTCTGAGGCTCTTAAAATCAAATGACTTCTACTGAAGCTGCCCGAAGCATGACCTATCTTGAACTTACCAAAGTGAATAAGCTTAGTTAAAGTTTCAAAAGTCATGTGACCTAAAGCTAAAGCTATCAGGGTCACATGACCGTCTCCCTCTCCTCTTCAACTAATGGTGTGTGTCTGCTGTGGTCCTGGAAGGCCTTTATGGGCTCATCCTCCTGGATGTGGAGCTCCTGTCCAGAGGATGGGATAGAATGTTCTGAAACTGAACCATTCTTCACATATCCAGGCAGATTCCGATGGCCATTGGTGACTGGTCCCAGCCTCATTGTAAAGTGAAGAGCCAGTGGTCCGCGAGCTGTAACATTGGTCACGCTAGTGTGAGAAACCATCGGCCCATAACTGTATGTGTTACTGCCACTGCGGGCTTTCCTCTTAAAGTCCAGTGCTAATGTCCTTCTGCTCCATGACTTCTTAATTTCTGCCTGGACCTAGACAACAACCAGCAAACAACAGTTCTATCAACAATCTAAAGTAAAATGTTCCCCATGCCTGCTTGACCTCAAATGTAGTGATTTGGAAAGGCATTGCTGGTGTCTGTAGTTTGCTTCTTTAGGTTTAGCAATTAGTTATTAGGCTAATGTGGATTAGTATAAATGTTGCACACACACACACAAATATATATATATATATATATATATATATATATATATATATATATATATATATATATATATATATATATATATATATATATATATATATATATATATATATATGTTTGCCTCAAAACATGTTTCGATGTTAAATAATCTGAAATGGAAATATACAATGTTTTGTGTGCCGTTTTAATATTTTATTAATATTTAATTTTAAATTTAAATTTAAATTTTTAATTTTATGTTAAAATCATTAAGCCATTTATTAATATTTAAATTATATATATATGTGTATTTTTTTATTTATAAGTTTGGAATTAATCAGTTACTAATATCCATGCTCCAACTATAAAACTAAAGGGGCAAACTTCAGACAGCAAATTTAGAATGAATTGACAAAAATTTAAGACTAATATGTACATTCTGTTGTCAAAATAACTAAATGAAGAGCAGGCATGCGAAACTGTAGAACTACAAATTTCTCCTGTACAGTCAGTGGAGTGGAGAGAACAGTGGAGTGGACAGTGAATGTAGAAACAAGGAGGTGGAATTAATTTTATAGTTGATCAGTCTACATGAATTTTAGCTCACAGGACAAAAGGGAACTTCTGTGGGAGTGCAAATTCAAAATTTTCAGTTGATGAGCACATTTGTGCACAGAATGTGCATCAAATGAAAATCTAAGATTATAAAATGTATTATTATAAAATTTTCATTGCATTTGCATTGCATTTAAATACTATTGCAACTAGGTAGTAATAACTCAACATTAAAGGGTAAACCTTTATTTGTCCTTAAAGAATCTGTTGAGAGATTAAGTTCAAAGATTCAGTTCCTCACTGAATATTAATTTAAGTGTAACTCAATTTATATTTGTTATCAAGGGTAATAATTATTGACTAATTAAGGTGTAATATATAAAGGAATACATGTCTGAGCTAATGTCTCTGTGAAAAGAGGAACATTACTTTTCAAAATTTTGAATATCTAGAATAGCTGGCCATTGATAATCTTACCTCTCCATTGCAAAAGCAGTATATAATTGCAACAAAGAAACCCTAAGGAAGATAAAAGGACAATTCAATAAGCAAATGCAGGCACAAAAAATTGTCTGATGTTCTTTTGGAACAGTGCAGTGGAGGAGTTGAAAGTGATACCTGGAAGGAATTGAAGAGCATTTCGTAATGCATCTGTATCTGCCATGGCACTCCTGACACCTCTGTGTAAGGCATCGCCATGAATACGATATAGTGAACACCGAACAGAGGCATAAGAACAAGCGTAGATTTTAATAATTTTCTGTAAAAAAAAAAGAAAAAGAAAGTTATATATTGACTTTTAAATTCTGGTGTAAAAACATGTTGTTTGTATAAACATATATGTATTGTCAGGTTTCACCCTTCTTTATGGTGGTTTCTATGTTTATTAGTCCTTCTGTGTTTCTAGCTTGCCCCATTCATACATTGTTAGTGTTTGTCCTAGTTCATTGTGGTTTCTCTGGTCCTCAACCCTTCTGTGTTTCCAGCTTGTTTCCTTAATTCCTTCTTGCCCTAAATGACTTCTATGCATTGTTTGAGGCACATAATGACATAATGGTGAGGAAGACCAAGCCCAAGTTGGCTGGGTAGGTGTTTGTCTGTCTCCAGTGGACGTGAGGAAAACTGCACAGAGTCAACCCACAAAAAGCTGCAGGACCAGACAACATCCCCAGGAGAGTGCTCAGGGAATGTGCAGCCCAGTTGATGAATGTTCTCCAAGACATCTACAACATCTCCTTCAGCAGCTTCACTGTCCCAATGTGCCTCAAGACCACCACCATCATCCCTGTGCCAAAGAAGTCTACAGTGTCGCCCTGGCCACTACAGAGGATCCAGAGGCCCAGAGTAATGAACAACCCAGACCAGACTTCTTCTGGTCCCCGTCTCCAAGGGCATTTCTGCAGGACTGTCAGCCGCTCCTGTTTCCATGTCAGTGATACCTCATCCTGTGCCAGGTTCATTCCCTGCTCCAGCGCTGACCCCTCATGCTGCAACTCACGTGGTCCCTGATCCAGCCCGACCCCTTGTGATGCACCTCATCCAGGCCTGTCTCCAGTGCGGCCCCCGAGTCCTCTTAATATGTCTTTTGTTGGGCCTTTTGGACATCATCATCTCCCTTATGTTCTGATGTTTGGTTATTTGTTACAAAAGGGGGTTTTGTCAGTTGCATTAAACGTTTTTCCTGTACTTTGGTTTGTGTAACTTTATGTGCTTTAGTTTTTTTTCATTCTTCACTCTCTCATGTCATTTTAAGTTATTTTACATATGATATTTCTTGTTTTCTGATTTTCTGATCTTGATTTCTGGTGTTTTCTTCGGAAGGGTGTTTGTTTACTTATCCATGTCTTTCTGTTCAGTCATGTAATCCCTTGTCACACCCCTCATTTGTGTCCTGTGACTTATATCCATAGGTGTCTCTTGTTTTGTTCTGTTTGTTGAGTTTTCTCCTTGGTTTCCTCTTTCTTTGGTTTGTCTCTTATTCATTGTTACTCTCAGGTTTATGGTCTTTATCTGTTTTTGTACCTTTAGTTCCTTGTTAGTGTTTGTCCTAGTTCATTGTGTTTTCTATGTTTAATAGTCTTTCTGTGTTTCTAGCTTGCCCTTTATGTACACTTAGTCTCCTTCAAGGTCATGTTCAGTGTTAGTTCTATTTAAATAAATATGTTTGTGTATACCTGTACTTCCTTGTCCCCTACTAACCACTCCTTCCAAGATAAGTATGAAAAACTCTCACCCCTTGTCAAATTAAAGGTTTTGTTGATTTCTTAGAAGTGAAAATAAGTTAACATGTCTTTTACATATTACATTAATCTGCAAATTTTATTCACCAATTTATATATATATATACAGAGCACATACAGAGCAAAATTTAGACTACAGTTATCACGGCAATGTGTCTCTAGGCACTTGCTACAGTGATGATGGCTTTGATTATTAATTTGATAAAATGCAATAAAAACAGGAATCTGTGATGTGTTCATATTCTTTTGCTTAATTGGACTGTTTGAGGTCTGGAGCTCTCTCCGATGGCACATCATGAAGAGGGGAATCAGAAAATGGTTGCGACAGGTGTTGGAGCAGCACAAGACTTGTGTCATGCAACAAAATTCCCATTTGCAAAATTTCAACAATTAGTTTCCAAATTAAAATATATTTAAAACAATGATAATGTAACAGTTTAATGGTTAACATGCACCTGTTCCATATTATTTAGTGAGTTGCAGTCATCAAATTCTAAATTTGTTCATATTAACAAAATAATAGCAAGTTGATCTGTGTAAACTTTCTTCAATTTGTATTGTTGTTAATTAAATAAATGTTCAAGAGTATTATTATTATATATTATTATTATTGCTTTAAGAACATTTAATAAACACAGTCATCTACAAATTTTTGTTATTTCTATGCAGTTTTCTATTCAATTAACTTCTCTGAAGTAAATTAAGACCAGTTAAGGAACGTCTGATGTAAGCATAACAAGCAGATAAAGGCAATAATTAAAGCAAATTAACTTCTAAAAAAAATAATCTTTGGCATATTCTCACCTGTACTGCTGCCTACTGTCACATCTTCCTGCGTTGCTTTCTCTTAGTTTTGTTGCCAGAACTCGAATTATGTTCAAGAACAACAAAAAATTCATCTTCTCAAAGTGAGGCAGATAAAAAAAACACAAACATTTTTCATTCTAATAATTTCTTACATTCATTATAGATTTTATATAATTAAATTTAAAATGTTCAAAATGTCATTAATACAATGATCATGTTTCACAAACTGATCATAATAAAGCCTAATCAATTTTTTTGAATAAAATAATTTCTCATTTTAATATGACAATATAGAGATTTAATTAAATTTGTTCTCCATATCTCCTCTTGGAACAAAAGGTAACTCACCACGATGGCTGTCAGAATGGGGACTTGCACAATCCATTTCAGATTGCCTGCACTAAGATCCCAACACCTGCAAAGCCCACACCCAACAAATAAATAAATTAATAATCATAAAAACACATAGAGGGGTGGCACCGTGGCACAGCAGGTAGTTTCACAGGCACACAGTTCCAGGGACCTAGATGCTGTGGGTTTGAGTCCCTCTCCGGGTGACTGTCTGTGAGGAGTGTGGTGTGTTCTCCCTGTGTCTGCGTGGGTTTCCTCCGGGGTGACTGTCTGTGAGGAGTGTGGTGCGTTCTCTCTGTGTCTGCGTGGGTTTCCTCTGGGTGACTGTCTGTGAGGTGTGTGGTGTGTTCTCCCTGTGTCTGTGTGGGTTTCCTCCAGGTGCTCCGTTTTCCCCCCACGGTCCAAAAACACACGTTGGTAGCTGGACTAGCGACTCAAAAGTGTCCATAGGTGTGAGTGAATGTGTGAGTGTGTGTCACCCTGTGAAGGACTGGCCCCCACTTCAGGGTGTGTTCCCACCTTGTGCCCTGTGATTCCTTGTAGGCTCTGGACCCACTGCAACCCTGAATTGGATAAGCGGTTTCAGACAATGAATGAATGAAAAACACATAAACATACTTTTAGTTTATAACAAAAATACAGCACATACTCTGTGTGTGTGTGTGTGTGTGTGTGTGTGTAAATATATAAATATCATGAGGCATTTTAGTTTTTCTGAACAGGTTTATGCACACTTGGGTGATTTAATATATTTTAAAATAATTCATTAATTTTCTATAACTACCTCATACTGTGCAGGGTAACGGTGAGTGCAGAGCTTGTCCCAGCACACAACATCACACAGTCAATCCACCTACCAACCTTGGACTTTGGGAGGAAACCAGAGAATGCAAATGAACCTGGATGGGAGCCATGCAGACATGGTGAGAACCCACAACACCAGGAACCTGGAGCTATGGTGCCGCACCTGATGAACCACCATGCCACCACTGTTTATATTTGTCAGTAATAACCTGCCTTATATGGATGTGCCTATACCTAATTATAATTCCATAACATAAGCTAAATCTCTCTTCTCAAATATAAATATTTTTACTCTTTCAGTAAAAAGAAATAAATTGTGTAGCATTTATGGACACAACCATATTTTTTCATATCTGCATAAAGTTATTCTGCAGTGATGATTGCTCAAGGTAACACAAACACTCACTCTGTGTCAGCCAGAGTGGCTCGGACGCTTGCCCATACAGTCACAAACATAGCTGGCACCCCTGGGGAAATAAACAACATAGAATAAAGTTACTGTTGTAATTTTAACATTTGCATATAACATTAAGAGATGTGTTTCTGAAAAGTGACAAAAGAAATTAGTTTGCAAGATATGTTTTTACAGTTATCACATTTAGCTGTTCACCAGTTGCTCTGAAGTGAACTGGCTCCACTGCATCCACATTGTATGCGCTGTGCACACACATTTCGCACAGTGTGTACAATGCAGGTGCTGTGGGCAGCCAAAATTCCAAAGATGCACAATGCAGAAGATTTTAACCATAGTTGACCACAAAAAGCCCTTTAGGTTTGACCTGAAAATCCTATAGATCTAATAAGTAACTTGGTTCTTTAGAATCATTACTGTTAATGTTTTAAAATAGAATATAATACATGAAAAGACATTCCAAGACAACACAGACTCTATGTTTCTGTCCATCATGATGATATAGGATCAGAGTATCAATTTACTTTGAAGTCAGGAGAACTGTATGCTCCCTCAGTTCTGTGAGTGCTGTTTAAAAGAATATAAAATAAATAAGTTTTCAAATGTAAGAACTCTTAACATGACCATTAAACAAATAGTTTGGTTAATTATACCATTTTCTCCTATATCCTAAATCAAAGATTACTTTGTATATTTTAGCACTGGAGCTACAGTTGTAATGTACAAACAAGAAATCAGTTTTACCTGATAATTAGCTGTTAATTAGCATGATGCCAACTTCATGGCTAAATAGCGCTAAGTAATATATCTCTACATTTTAATTATGTGGTTTCTGACACTGTATGACATTCACAAGCTTGCAAAATGTACAGGGTGTGCCATTTATATGGATACATGGAATACATACATTTTTAACCCTTCTGTTATGTTGCGGGTCAAATTGACCTGTTTTAAAGTTTTAAGATCTAGGAAAAGTAGTTAAAAGTATTTTTTCAGTATGAAACTTCTTCTGCTTGCCTTAATTAGTGTAATCAACATCAAATATGGAAATGGTTCATCTCACATATTTGCAACCACCCCCTGCATGTTTATATTACATAGATACTGTTCGGGTCAATTTGACCCAGCAGTCAAACTGGAGGTAAAAAGATGTCAGAAATGTCAGAGTATTTCTTTGTTTGCAACTGTGAGACATATTTCAGCCAAATCTCTCACACACACACACGCACGCATGCACGCACACACGGGTACACAGATGCAGATGTTATGACTTTTGACATGAACTATTCATGTTCTTGCAGGGAAAACTCCACCCACATTCAGTGGACACTCAACAGGGGAGGGGCAAAACATTAAAGGTTCTCTGCATGGGAGTCCTACCAACATTACACTGTGTCAGGCAGACCTTTACAAAAAGCAGACGAAGCAAAAGGATCACAGTCCAGGAGGCTCTGGAAGTCATCATTGATCATGACAGTGAAATAGAGGAGGATGTGTCTGAAGACGAAGACTATCTTGAGCTAAATTCTGATTCTAATGATTCTGATATCGGGGCGGCACCCTGGCGCAGCAGGAAGTGTCACAGTCACACAGCTCCAGGGACCTAGATGTTGTGAGTCCTACTCCAGGTGACTGTCTGTGAGGAGTGTGGTATGTTCTCCCTGTGTCTGTGTGGGTTTCCTCCGGGTGACTGTCTGTGAGGAGTGTGGTGTGTTCTCCCTGTGTCTGTGTGGGTTTCCTCCGGGTGACTGTCTGTGAGGAGTGTGGTGTGTTCTCCCTGTGTCTGCGTGGGTTTTCTCTGGGTGACTGTCTGTGAGGAGTGTGGTGTGTTCTCCCTGTGTTTACGTGGGTTTCCTCTGGGTGACTGTCTGTGAGGAGTGTGGTGTGTTCTTCCTGTGTCTGCGTGGGCTTCCTCTGGGTGCTCCGGTTTCCTCCCACAGTCCAAAAACACACGTTGGTAGGGGGATTGGCGACTCAAGTGTCTGAAGGTATGAATATGTGAGTGTGTGTGTCGCCCTGTCAAGGACTGGCGCACTCTCCAGGGTGTGTTCCTACCTTGCGCCCAGTAATTCTGAGTAGGCTCCGGACCCACCGTGACCCTGAATTGGATAAGCGGTTACATACAATGAATGAATGACAAATCCTCTGGGGTTTCTGGTTTCCTCCCACAGTCCAAAAACATTGAGTTTAGGTGAATTAGCTTCTCTCCTAACTGTCCTGGTGTGTGAGTGAATGAGTGTGTATGTGAAAGAATGTCTGTATGTGTGAGTGAATGTGTATGTGCCCAGATTGACATTCTGTCCTGGGTGAAACCCTAGTGCCCGATGCAGTCCTCCAGGTGGACGGCCGTTCCTGGTTGAGAGTACACAGCGTGTTTGGCTGCCGCTTCTCACCAGTGTGTGTGTGGATTGAATGTTGAGTGTTGATTATAAAGTGTCCTTGGGTTTCTAGAAAAGCATTATATAAGTGTAACGTTAAATAAAACACATTTAGATGCATATTTGGGGCTCCTCATCCTGGCCGGGGTCTATAAGTCAAAGGATGAATTGACAGCCAGTCTTTCAAAAGTAATAAAATGGTGAAAAATTAAAAAAGTTGTAATTTTTATGTAAAACGAGTGAATTATCCTAATTGAACCATTACTTTGAACCATTACCTGTTAGAAGTAAGGAACACCACTGCACTAAATATTGATTGAAAAATTAGTAATGGAGTTAGTAATGACATATTCACAATGCTGGTTAGGTTTTTTTTGGTTTCAGACATCTTTTGGATAATTAAACATGCACCGGGTCAAACATGCACCCGCGAACATCATTGCTGTTCCTGAAAAATGAACATAACAGGAGGGTTAATAAAATGGGAATGGTTGGTGACATTAACTTCCTGTTTGTGGCACATTAGTATATGGGAGGGGGGAAACTTTTCAAGATGGGTGGTGACCATGGCAGCCATTTTGAAGTCAGCCATTTTGGGTCATGTGACACCTCAAACTTATTGGGAATTTCACAAGAAAAACAATGGGTTTTAATGTAACTTTATTCTTTCATGAGTTATTTACAAGGTTCTCTTTGTTTACAGCCATTGACATGTCACAGAGGTTAACACGTGAGGAGCAGATAGAAATTGTGTTGATGTCTGGTGAACGCAGTAACCGTCATTGCAGCAGATTTCAATGCAAGACACTCTACGAGACCACCCATCTCCCATGCTACAGTTAGCAAACTGCTTGCCAAGTGTTTTGAAACTGGTTCAGTGTTGGATTTGCTGTCACTAATGAAGAAACATCAGTGGCTGTCCTAGCTTCATTCAGCAAGAGCCCACAGTGTAGCACTCACCGCATGTCACTGGAGAGTGGCATCAGTCGAACATCCCTTCAGCGGATATTATCTACTCACAAATGGCACCGTTACAAACTCCAGCTGCTGCAGCATTTCAATGATGATGACCCAGATCGGTGCACTGAATTTGCAAAATGGGCAAAACAAAAATTGGAACAGGACCCTCAGTTAACACAGAAGATTTTGTTCAGTGATGAGGCAAACGTTTATGTGAATGGTGAAGTTAACAAACAAAACCACCGCTATTGGTCTGACACTAACCTACATTGGATAGATCCCTCCAAGACTGTTGGAACAAACATGGTATGGTGTGATATATGGGGTACAAAGTTAATGGGGCCATTCTTCATCAATGGAAACCTCAAGGCCACTAGATATGCGAAATTGCTACATGATGATATGTTTTCCTCTTTATACACTGAAGTTTTCCCTGAGTTTTTCCAGAAAGATGGTGCACCACCACATTATGGGTGTCAGGTCAGAGCATTCCTAGATGAACAGTTTCCTGGAAAGTGGATCAGCCGCCGTAGGCCAGTTGAATGGCCCCCAAGGTCTCCCGATCTGACCCTCTTAGACTTTTATCTTCGGGGTCATCTGAAGGCAATTGTATTCAGCACTTGAAACTATGGATACTGGAAGCCTGTGCTAGCATTGAAGAGTGGCAGAAGTGGGTTTCATTGACAATCCAACACAATGAGCAGCACTTTGAACACATTTTATAAGTGGTCAGAAACTTGTACATAACTCATGAAACAATAGAATTACATTAAAACCAAGCACACCATTGTTTTTCTTGTGAAAGTAAGTTTGATGTGTCACATAACCCTCTTTCCATTGAAGAAACAAAAGTTGGATCCAAAATGGCTGACAAAAGCAGAATAGTTATAGGGTGGCCACATTCATTACCCAAAATATAAGACACTAAAAGGAGGACATTATATCTGAAACAGGGAAGCATGATACTATAACACAAAAAAACATAACCTATTAAAAACATAGCCTATATTACAGTTCACACATTTGAGCAAGAAATCTATAAGCTAGATTGTTCTATTCCTCACCAAACTTGATGCCTACTTGTGGAATGAAAATTATTTCTTTGCTGTTTCCCAACATTTGCTATTGGCCAGGAATCTGTGTTCTATGTCCGCACAACCTTCTGCAAGGTCCACACAGATCTGAAACTCTGCCTTGACACTATCTACCTCAAGATGATTCATCTCATCATTTCTCATGCTTTGGTCAACACTGACAATACACAGGCAAGGGTGGAGGTTCTTCAGTAGCCAGTAGGTGAGCTGCAATATCACATAATGCTAAACCAATTGAATACAGACATGTAAATGAATTTGTAACTAGTTCACCACAAAAAAGGAGGACTATTGTGCATCTGTCTAGGCTTTATGGAGATGGAGGACTGAGGACTAAAAATTCCGACTCCTCTGCCATAAATCGAATGTCTGTTACCCTAGTGCAGAAGGTATATTAGTATCATGGTTTATTAAGCATCCACCTCTGCTTACCCCAGCCTATCAAAGTGAAGCCCCAGAGGTACTTCCTGTCAGAAAAGAAAGTCATGAAGATGAGGCTGTGCAGATACAGGCCCTCCACCAGGATCCAGTAATAGTTTGTGGCCAGAAAGTACAAGAAGAGGGTGACGGCAGTTTTACAGCCAACCTTTAAATGAAAAACAGAATGTCAAAGCAAGAATTATTTAATCTGATTATATTTAAATATAATTAGAAAACATGGCTATATCTGGATATAATTATAAATTATTTTCTTTAAACCGTAGAGTTTCTACTTGCATTTGTGGACGAAATGATGAACTGTGGTCACAGACAGTGTTTTAATTCAGTGCTGCTGTCTAAGGGCCTAAATTTCATGGCCATATGATACTGATTTTTATCCCTGTACCTCATTCAAGCATACCAAAGCTGCAGTGAGTTTCAGTGAATTATTAAAGTCAGTGATTTATTTGATATTATTATTACTATTTCTTTGGAATCCCTGAAGAGCATGCTAAGTACTCTTGAGTCAGAAAGTTGCATGCAGGAACTTGAAGATGAAGATACATTTAGCTGCGATGTGAGATGATGAGAGCCAAATATTTTTTTCAGTGATTGGAATCGTGGTCTTCACAGTAAACAATAACAGAGTTTATTTGCAGGTGTCATATGTTAAATGATTTTCATGTGAGAGGTGTGCTTTGGTCCCTCAACCTTACTGGTCTATGTGTGAATGGGTGGCGTCAAAATCTCTTTTTGTGCCATTCTTTGTAAAAAAAAAAAAAAATATATATATATATATATATATATTATATATAATATATTATATAAAATTGCTGGCTCTCCAGTCTGTTTGTGTGCTGGAAACTGGTCTAATATGTTTATGAAGCTCCTGTGTCTGTAAATGAGTCTGTCTGATATGCAAGGCTTTCTCTCTTTCTGCTCATGGCAGAGGCAACTGAAGTATTTTTAGACAATGGAAATAAATCCAAATGTTGAAAAAGCATGAATTGAAATAAGGATATTGCTGTATTTCTGCTCCATAGGTTTTCAACATTGACATATTTTTGCTTTTTCTGATACCTAATGTGGAAATATCAATATCTTCAAACTCAGGAAATGGCTAATTGCATTACCAAAAATGCTACAAATGATGGTCAATCAAACAATGAATAAAAATGTAGACAATTTAAACATCTGCCACATACAAACACACCATTCCACTTTAATGAAGCTTATCTCCTGAATGTAAACAACAGAAAGAAATGCGTTTAACCACAATTTAAAATTACATTTGGATCTAAAATTAATTTAATAACCACTATCTTGTGACAGGTGTTTCAGAACTTGTTAATTTTGAATTTTGATTAACCCAGAATTTTGGAATGATTCACCCTTTAAGGTGAGGCCAAATATAACGGTTTGGGTTGTTCCACCTACAGCTCATAGAAAAGAGCATATAGCAAAATTCATATCACATCATAATTGACATCAAAATTACATAAAGACTCAAGCTCCTGACAGCTTTGCTAGAAATTTCTGTCCTTGTATTGGGCTGACCTGGACCAATTGTGCCTTCTACCCCTTATCATACATTCATAAGACTTGTTAACTGTTAGAATAAAGCTGAATGGACCAATTGCACAATGTACTGTAGCGTATGTTCGCTCTGCAATTACACCGTCAAACAATTAGGCCGGAATTTCAAACATCTCCTTCAATCCAATGTAGTACACAATGTAGTGGTGTAGTGGTATTATTTTTGTGAACTTTTAAAGTGCACTATGTAGAGGAGTTAATATTACTGGACTTCTTGATTTGAGCAACTTTTTCATAGATGCGAGTTATATTTTTGGAGAGGTGCCCATTAGGCTGCACTGCCTTCTGCATAGATTCAATACTCAGGAGACAGTGACCTCTGTTGGTTTGGAGGGGCAGCATCTTGGGTGTATGTAATAGTTGATATAATATTTATTCATTGTATTTAATCTTTTGTCAGACGAATTAATGACATTCCATCAAAAAACTGGGTAACCAGTCTTTTCACCCACAATCTGTTAAGTATGAGTCTTGTTACAAAAATTATAATAGGACATTAGAGCCACAATATGTAATGGTACTTATACTTTTGATACTTAAGTACATTTTAAGGTAAATAATTATTTATTTTTACTCAAGTGGAGATCTACAATGGGGACATGGGGACTTCTACTTTTACTGGAGTAATATTTTTACCTTGACTCTCTGTACTTTAACTCAAGTACAGGGTTTATGTATTTTGTCCACCACTGGTATTAACCATGTATACCAACCCTGCGACAAACTAACTTTACAAGCTTCAGCGTGCCAACCCCTATACATAATCTACAGCTAGGGTCTTCTTCTACCAACTGTCCACAATTTTGCTCTCAGCAAAATCTTTATACGACTCAATTACATTGCCCACAACTCTTGCCAAGTGATTTTCCACTTCGCTCATTTTTCCCATGAAGCCACTGGCATTGTTTTGCCTGTGATGCTGCTGTTGCGCACCATCTTTCTGGAAATGTGGCCTTATCAAACGCTTTCCAAGAATTACCTGACCCAAGGCCTACTCTTCTGCTTTGCACTTGTCCAATTACATTTCTTAGCTCTAATGAGTTCCTATTTACCTGCACTGCCACATGCAGATTCTACTTCCTCCCTGCTTTTGTGACAGGCGCTGCTGCTTTTACCACTGCATCTTTAGACGCTAACAAATTAATCTTGCAATTCACTTTTGCCCATTTAAATTCCTCAACTAAACTTGTGAGTGATAGCTCAAGTACCTCTGTTCCATACCATGCCACATTGCTTGCCAACATGGCAGCAACACTAGACATTTCCTTGCTCATAGCCTTGTTCATGACTCTTTCCATACTCTCTACTTCTGTGACTGGAAAATCATAAACTGTCAGCAGCCATCTTATGTGAAGCATTAAGCCAAACTGCACACACCACAGTTTCAGCTTCCCTGACAAGCATGATCAAAGTGAATACTTTCCCTCACCTGTTTGGCCTTTAGGCCCACAATGTGCCCTCTATCATAACATTCTCCTGTACTAAAACAAAACTGAATATCATCAAAAGAAGCTTTATCCTGCCTCATAATCTTGTCTGGTACCTGGAAGAATTCAAAGGTTTCCACATAATTTTATGAGGCCCTGAGCCAAAAGCATTAGCTAAACCTAGATGCTCTCTTTTCACTGGTTTCCTGTAGCTGCCTGCATCAGGGTTTAAATTCTCTTGACTACCTGCAAAGCCAAAAACGGAGCAGCCACTCCCTACCTTGTGGCAGTCGGGCTGTACCTTGAGCCCTTCGAACTTCAAGTACAGCTTGTTATGACCCGCTCTTCAAGACACATGGAAGACTAGCATCAAGACTTTTTCAGTTCTGGCACACAGATAATGAAACAAACTTCCACTGACTGTCTGAACAGCTGACTCTCTTCCGACATTCACACAGAAATATACTGTATTGTCCTTATACTGCGCTTACACTGGGTAGAGAGACATTCGCTGGCAGGACAGCATGTTACACTGCAATGTCCATGCCAGGACAAAAATGCCATGTACATGCCTCAACAGCATCAACGAATGAACAATTGAGTCTTGTATTAATGGAGAATGGGCAAAAATTCCACTAGCAAAGATGTACCTGTTAATATCTTTCATTCCCAAATGATTAGTAGTGTAATTAATGTGGCATGGCTAAATGCCTAATAGTTCTGTATAGAAAAACATAGACTCTTGCAGCTTTTAAAGACAAGTAGCGGTCTTATAGGGACACACCCACTATAGAGTGGGTGGAACCCAGGTAGGGAGCATGTGATCCCTAGGGGAAGATAAAAGGGAGCGCACCTAAGTTAGTTCACTTCCACATTGTCTAAACGACAGGACGGCGGGAGTTGTCTGGTGCGTTGCAGCCGCTACTAGGAGAACTTGGTCTGTGTACGTGTGCTGGTGCCTGGAGCCAATCGCTTGAGAACTAGAGAAGCGCAGGTAGCTGAATCAATGGTAGGTCGCTGGTTATTATTGCTCACGCTGAATGCAGCTGTTGGGAAATGGGGCCTATCCGGTGAGAGTTTCTTAAGCTGTGGGTAAATGTGACTACTTCGGTGCAGGTTGGTGTGCAGTGACATTAGCAACGGCTAACGGGTGCTGGGCTAATGCCGCTTGTATGCCACTTAGGTTTATTGTGCTCCCTACTGTTGTTCATCTGTTTTATTAGTGTCTATGTATCATGCAGGTCGGAGTCGTTCGTGTTGCTTGACTGCCGCCTACTGAGACATCTTGTGTCAACAGAACGTTGGTATATCAATCATATTGACAACAGCAGTGTCTTTTTACTCGGTATGTCACTTAAAATTGGGGTACCATGGTGATAGCATATGGGTTTATATGCATGAACGTGTGGATTTATTGATATGGTGATGTACTGACACTGTTGGATATGTTTGTGATTGTGTATTTTAATATACTGAATGATGTTTTGTTATTTCTTTTATAGAGTGGGGCTGCATCCAGAAGTGCTGCGGGCCACTGTTTTTCTCTCCCCCGTGTATTTTGTTTTTTTACATATATCGACATTGTTTTAGCTGAGCCACTTGTTACTATTTTACACATTAAAAGGTTTTATTAATACTGTTCTGGGGTTTCGGCCTTAATGCTGCTAGCTGTAACGTTTTATGATAGCATATCATAGGCCGTTTTTATGTAGTTGCACCCAGGAAGGTGCTTCTTGTTGTTTTAGTTTTCTTTCTTTGTTTTGTGGTCAAGGGGTGGGTCACCCCAGGTGCTCTGGTTGTGCTCTTTTTGGAGGTGGTTTATTGTGGTGCTGTCATCTTGCTTTTGGTGACCGTGGTATGATATTGGTTTTGTGTGGTGGTGTTATTGACTGCATGCCTAGTGTGCAATTCAAAGTGCACTGTGGGTTGGGCACTTCCTTGGCCACATCTTATTGGCCTGTGATATGTTACTTGTTGTCTATATGTATCAGCTTAAACCTCATACAGCCTTTTAAGAGTACCTACAGTATTAAGTGTTTTTCCTCTTAGTGTATTAATTTTATTTATTTAACTGAAATAAAATTTGTATTGATACTTGGCATCCTGAGTGATACACGTGTGTTATTGTCTGGCCCTCACACTCATTCGGTTGAGTGGCCTAGCAAGGTGTCCCCTTTCCCATAATATAGGGGTGGCGTAGTCGATGTATTGATACAGTGGTCGTGCACAGTGTTAGCCTTGGGCGTTTGGGGTGTGGTACACCGCCCACCATAACGTAGTCCGCCCTAAGAAGAGCCGACCCTGGCACATTTGGCGTAGTCGGCAGGATAACAATTTAGTTGTATCTAATTGGATGTAAGTGATAGTTTTATTACAGTGGCTCAGTGTGTATGGTATAGGGGTGGAGAGAAGACAGTGGTCAGCAGTGGGATACTGCTGCTGAAATCATCATCTGGATCATTGCAATATTCCGGAGGAAACAGTGATTCTGCTGGACAGGATTGGAACCAGTATAATTATTGCCCTTTTGATTTGTGGATAGTGATTTACATTATACATTTTTTTTTCTTTTGTTTTCTCTTCCTTAATTATTGAAATGGCTGATGTGGCAGAGCAGTTGAGGGCTCTTACTGATTTGGTGCAGCAGCTTCGTGTAAAAAATACTAGGCTTAGAGAGGAGATGACACAGAGGACAGTGGCAGCTGCAGTTGCTACTCCAGTAGGAGGAAGTTCATCTGCACAGCCTCCCATTCAAGGGGATGCTCTGGAGGATCCAGTCACTGCTAGTGGCGTAATTGAGAGATTGATATATGTGCCGAGAGAAAGGAAATGTCCTAGGTTTTCAGGAGAGGTGTCTAGTAACTCTCTTGCCGTTGAAGATTGGATTGAAGAGGTGCGCAGGTTTTTGGCATTACGTCCTGGTTCTCGCTCTGAACATGCCTTGACTGTATTTGACCTATTAGATGGTGAAGCTCGTACAGAGGTTAAATTCCGTCCAATAGGTGAAAGGGATGATCCAGAGAGAATTTTTAGCATTCTTACCAGCGTTTATGGTTGTGCTCAGTCTTGTATTAGTTTACAGAATCAGTTCTTTCAGCGGCGACAGCGTGAAGGGGAGTCTCTAAGAGCTTATTCTCATGCTCTACTGTCTTTAATGGAAGTAGTTAAGCGTCGAGACCCTTCTTGTTTTTCTAGCCCAGACACCGTGTTACGTGATCAGTTTATTGAACACGTTAGGGATGTTGTCTTGAGAAGGGAGCTACGACGTCAAGTCCGATCCGACCCTAATCTCTCTTTTTTTGCAATCCGTAGTGAAGCAATTCGTTGGGTAGAGGAGGGTGAGTCCTCTAGCATTCGAGCCCGGGCTCATTCTGGTTGTACTTATACAGCTGCAGTAGAATGTGGGGTGGATGCGAATGTTGTCACGGCCCAACGTACTGATGAGCTGGCTGACTTAAAAGAGGGACTTCGAAAGCAACAAACGCAGTTAGACGCTATCATGAAGCGTTTAGAGATGACTCCTCTTGGTACCCAGTCTAGGGGTGGGCCACTTACTCGTGATTCCAGGGGTAGGTTTCAGGCAGGGGGCAGAGTGATCTGTTTGCGATGTAATCTGCCGGGGCATATTGCTCGCCTTTGTAGAACACCTTTAGAGGGGGGTCCTGATGTCGGAGAGGCTTCAAGCCGTTCTGGTACGCAGCAGGAAAACTAATGCCCCCTGACACACTAGCCCAAGTGTCAGGAGGGGGGGTTGTGGGCTCGAATCCATCTAATGTCGCACAGTTGATTGGGAACTGCCCCACAGTAGAGATTATTGTTGGGGGTGTGACAATAACCTGCTTGTTGGACACTGGTTCCATGGTGAGTACTATAACTCAAGAATTTTTTGAAGAACATTTATCCCAGCGATTTCAATCATCTTTACAGTCCTGCTCATGGCTTCAGTTAAAGGCTGCAAATGACTTAGAGATACCTTATGTGGGATATGTGGAGGTTGATGTTCATCTTTTGGGCAAAGTTTTACCAAAAATGGGTATTTTAGTCACTAAGAACGTCCCGGAAGCCCACCAAAATCTTTCCAAAAGGGAAATTCCAGGTCTGGTAGGCATGAACATTATTGGGCCATGCTATAAGGAATTGTTTTTACAACATGGGCAGGCTCTTTTTAAGGTTCCAGATGTCCAGCAGGCAGGTAAAGTCTGGCAGCAGGCTTTTGTTGAATGTCAAAAGTTAAAGCGTATTGAGCAAGATAGTAGGGTTGGTTTTGTTCGGGTCCAACGGGGTCCTCCGGTTCGGGTGCCGGCAGGTGCCATGACATTTATTTCAGCCTCATGCCATGATGGCTACGGTTCTGTGGTCTCAGCTGGATTGTTGGAGCCCGTGTCTTTTGCAGATGGCCAGTTGCCATGTGATCTTCTTATCCCTTCTGCATTTGTGTCAGTGGGAAAAGGCGTTTTGCAGGTGCCAGTTGTAAATGTGGGTGATCAAGATCGGTGGCTTCAGCCCAAGACAGTACTGGGGGAACTGCATGTTGTTCAGCCTTTGTCTACTTCAGGGGTAATACAAGTCCATAGGGATGACCGGTGTCATGTAGCTACTGTCCAGTCTATTCAACCAGAATGTGATTCTGGTATTGATTTCTCTCAACTTGCCTGGCCATCCTTATCTGCTCAAGAACAGGAGGCGGCTCAAGTATTGCTGAGAAAGTATCAGTGTTTTTACTGAATATGAGGGAGATCTGGGTTGCACTACATTAGTTCAGCATACAATCCCTTTACTGGATTCAGTCCCAGTGAGGCAGAGATATCGGCGCCTACCTCCTTCACAATATGACTTGGTGAAAGCTCACATTCAGGAGCTTGTAGAAAACCAAGTGGTGCGTCCTAGTTCTAGCCCTTATGCTTCTCCAATAGTAGTGGTGCAGAAAAAGGATGGGTCAATTCGCCTGTGTCGACTACCGCCAGCTCAATGCCAAGACTCGCAAAGATGCCTTTCCTTTGCCCAGAATAGAAGAGTCCTTAGATGCTCTGAGTGGGGCTAAGTGGTTCAGCACTTTAGACTTGGCGAGTGGGTATAATCAGGTACCTGTAGTAGAGGAGGATAGGGAAAAGACTGCTTTTTGTACACCTTTTGGATTGTTCGAGTTTAATCGGATGCCTATGGTCTATGTAATACACCTAGTACTTTCCAACGCCTGATGGAGCGAATATTTGGAGACCAGAGCTTTCACACGCTCTTGTTGTACTTAGATGACATTGTTATCTTTTCACAAGATTTCCGGCAACATCTGCAGCGACTAGATATGGTGCTGGGCCGCCTTAAACAACACAATTTGAAGCTCAAATTAAAAAAATGTAATTTTTTTGCAACTATCTGGGACATGTGATATCAGCGTCAGGAGTTGAGACAGACCCAGAGAAAATTCAAGTGGTTGCTGATTGGAAATGTCCCACGTCTGTTAAAGAGTTGAGATCCTTTTTAGGGTTTGCCTCCTACTATAGGCGTTTTGTGGAGGGCTTTGCCAAGTTAGCTACACCCCTTCATAGACTGGTGGGAGCTCTTCAGGGCTCCAAGAGACAGCCCAAGCCAAGGTTGCTTGGCACAGTAACGTCACATTGGGATGAGGCATGTGAGTTAAGCTTTCAGACCCTAAAAGATCGTCTGGTGAGTGCACCTGTATTAGGATATGCTGATTTTACAAGCCCTTTTGTGGTGGAGATTGATGCTAGCCATGCAGGGTTGGGAGCAGTGCTGTCCCAAGATCAGGGGGGACAGCGACGTCCTATTGCGTTTGCCAGTCGAGGATTGCGTCCTAGTGAGCGAAATATGTCAAATTACAGTGCAATGAAGCTTGAACTGTTAGCCCTTAAATGGGCCTTGACAGAGAAGTTTAGGGAGTATTTGCTAGGTGCTGAGTTCACTGTGTACACTGACAATAATCCCTTAAGCTATCTGCAATCCGCGAAGTTGGGTGCGGTGGAACAGCGTTGGGCATCTCAGTTGGCACTGTAATTATGAGATCAAGTATCGGCCTGGTACTGTTAATGGTAATGCTGACGCCCTTTCTCGGTTGCCTACCACTGATGATCAGCCTTCAGTAGGTGTAGGGGGGATTATGGTTCCCTCTGACGTTTCTTTGGCTATAAATAGGACAACATTAGGGCCCCAGGTGGCCTTATCCTCGGCAGTGGATGCTATTCCATCACGTAGCCTGGCAGACCTGCAGGTCTTGCAAACTGCTGACCCTACTGTGGCAGCGTTTGTGGGCTATTGGAGGAGAGGGCAGATACCTATGGTAAAAGACTTGAAGGGTGAGAAAGAAGGGGTTAGGGAACTGGTTAGGCAGTGGCCAAGAATTGTGGAAAAGGAGGGAGTTTTCTACAGAGCAGTACAGTTGCCTCCAACCAGGCATACGGTGTTTCAGCTGATTTTACCTAAGGCATTGCGGACTGAAGTGTTGATGGCTCTTCATGACCATCATGGCCACCAGGGGGTGGAGCGCACTACGGATCTCGTGAGACAACGGTGTTACTGGCCAAACATGTGGCGGGACATAAAAAAATGGTGTACAGAGTGTGCACGGTGTACAGTCGCTAAAGCGACGCAACCCAAAATACGGACCTTCATGGGTAGTTTGTTAGCCATTAGGCCACTGGAAATTCTTGCTATAGATTTTACTGTGCTAGAGAAGGCAAATAATGGACAGGAAAATGTGTTAGTTCTCACTGTGTTCTCAAAATTTACCCAGGCCTACGCAGTGCCCAACCAGAAAGCCAGTACTGTGGCACAAGTCCTTACAGAGAAGTGTTTTTTTGTGTATGGCGTACCAAAAAGAATCCATTCTGATCAGGGGCGTAACTTTGAGGGGGAACTTTTGAAATGTCTTTGTAGGATTTATGGTATTGAGAAGAGCTGGACTACACCCTATCATCCTGAAGGCAATGGACAGTGTGAGCGTTTTAATCGAACATTGCATGATCTTCTTCGCACACTGCCACCTGAAAAGAAACGCAAATGGCCTCAGTTTTTACCTCATCTTTTGTTTGCTTATAACACTACAATACATCAGTCCACACATTATTCCCCTTATGAGCTGTTGTTTGGACAAAAACCTCAGTTACCAATTGATCGGTTGTTGGGAAGCATGGTGGAAGATGGGGTAGAGAATCTAGATCCTTCCGAATGGGTGGGTCAACATAGAAAACATCTGTCTGAAGTTTATGCTACTACGAGGGAGCATTTAGAGTCAGCGGCAGCCTACCGTAGGCGAGAACATAATACGGTACTACCAATACTGCCTACAGGTACTTTGGTTCGCTGCAGAAATCACTTTCCAGGTAGATCTAAGATTCAGGATGTGTGGAGTTCAACTACCTTTGAGGTTTTGGAATGCTTGGACACAGTGGGAACTTTGTATAAGATCAGACAAGTAGGAAGAGAGGGGTGCTGTAAAACCATTCATAGATCAGAGATGAAGCCAGTATCAGATGGAGAAGGGGCTCAGAAACCTGTGGCTATGTCACCTCAGGAGAGTGTCAATGAAGAGCTTGAGGAGGAGAGTGGTCCTGTTGGAGTAGTGGTTTGTGTGAGACCTAGGGCTGGCATGGGTCAAGGTACAGCTGATGTCGAGACTCCTCTGGGGCAGAGTTTGGGTCAGGTCTTAAGTGATCAGGAGTCTACAGACAGTGAGAGTGTCTCTGGTTGCTGCTGTGGGTGGTAGCCCAGAAAAGCAAAACGAGCATCCTACACCAGAGATTAGACGCTCTTCTCGCAGTACGGCAGGACAACATTCAAATCCGCTCCACCTCCCCCGTGCTGCTGTTCTGAACTCAGTTACATCGAATTGTGCTCCTATTTCTTTTCGACCTTGGCAATAACCATTACGCTATTGGGTTTATTTTCACCGGGACGGTGAACCTTGAAAGAGGGGGTGAATGTGGCATGGCTAAATGCCTAATAGTTCTGTATAGGAAAAACATGGACTCTTGCAGCTTTTAAAGACAAGTAGCGGTCTTATAGGGACACACCCACTATAGAGTGGGTGGAACCCAGGTAGGGAGCATGTGATCTCTAGGGGAAGATAAAAGGGAGCGCACCTAAGTTAGTTCACTTCCACATTGTCTAAACGACGGGACGGCGGGAGTTGTCTGGTGCGTTGCAGCCTCTACTAGGAGAACTTAATCTGTGTACGTGTGCTGGTGCCTGGAGCCAATTGCTTGAGAACTAGAGAAGCGCAGGTAGCTGAATCAACGGTAGGTCGCTGGTTATTATTGCTCACGCTGAATGCAGCTGTTGGGAAATGGGGCCTATCCGGTGAGAGTTTCTTAAGCTGTGGGTGAATGTGACTACTTCGGTGCAGGTTGGTGTAGTTGCACCCAGAAAGGTGCTTCTTGTTGTTTTAGTTTTCTTTGTTTTGTGGTCAAGGGGTGGGTCACCCCAGGTGCTCTGGTTGTGCTCTTTTTGGAGGTGGTTTATTGTGGTGCTGTCATCTTGCTTTTGGTGACCGTGGTATGATATTGGTTTTGTGTGGTGGTGTTATTGACTGCATGCCTAGTGTGCAATTCAAAGTGCTCTGTGGGTTGGGCACTTCCTTGGCCAGTGGGGCTTCGTAAACACAGTAGACCAGTTTCAAGCAGGCAAACTGATTGGAGAGCTAGCAAATGGTGAGGAAAGATCTTCTGAATTTAATAAAAAGGGTTTTTTGATTACAATCTTGAACTATGCCTTTAAAAGTATGTGTCAGTTTTAAAAATCATTGAACCAACACAGCAAATTCTCCAGTGTTAAATCAACACTATTAGTGTTAACTTAACATTGAGAGTGTTAAATTATTACACAAGTATATTGCATAACTGTATATTATGATGGATATGTGAAAGACATACAAACTGTGCTTTGTTGGCAGGTGGAGCCTCAGTGATGGATTTCAGATCCTCGACTGTGACATGCTCTGCCTCATCCAATGTCGCTCCAGAATACAACACAATATCCTTCACAAAAATACTGATGGCTCTCAGCATGAATGACACAAACAAATGCATGTGGATATAATTCCTTGTACAGTGCAGACGTCTGAGAGGGGGGGAGTGAGAGTGAGAGAGAGGGAGAGAGAGAGAGAGAGAGAGAAACTACATAAAAAATGAGTCATAAACATCTGTTAAAATCCCTAAATTAACTATAAAATCTCCCTTCAACATCACTTGATGTGTGTCAAGCAATCATCGAGAGTATATGTCCACAGTATACTGGTTCATTGGTTCATTAGATGGCTATAAAGGGGAATTGTTGAAATCCATTAACATAATGCAATAACATTGGTATATATATTCACATGCTCGTAAGCAACTGACAATATTACACTTGTTTCATTGGGACGACAACACAGAAAAACTTAAAGGCTAGCACAAAGCCAATGGTACACATATAAAATGCAAGCAGACAGATTTCTGGCTGTCCATATGAGCCACACTTTCAGGAGAGAATCTGCAGAACCCCTAGGTAATGTGGAATAAGCTGATATTAATTAAATAATACTGGACCATATACTGTACTCATCTGTCAGACAAATAAGCAAATTATTTGGCTTTTAATTGTTTATATGTCAGGCTTCATTTTTCATGTGTTATATATATTTCTTTGTTGTACAGAGCACGGAATTATATTTTACACAGACCTATTTGGCTCAATTAAAACAGAATGCCTGAACACAGAACAAAATTCTCATATCCAAAAGACAGCTAAAAATGTTTGATTCATCATACTAAAAATGTTTGATTATTTATTTATTTTGAAAGAATAAGTTATAATAAGGAATGACAGAACTCTTTGAGAAATGCCCAGTCCGCAGTGGAGCCCCTGTGATCCCACCCTCCGAGGTCCTGCCTGTGATCCTGCCCTCTGTCCAATCACAAATAGTCTAAACCCACCGCATTGCCAGGTCTACAACCAGTGCCTTGCAGCCATGAAATGACCAAGCGAACAGAGTTAACTTTATATTTTACCCAAAAATCCCCACTGCCCTTCTAAAAATCTTCATGATAAGAAACATGATCAGTAAAATGAGAGGAAAGATTGACCTTGTGTTTGAAACGTGGGGGCGGTTTAGATGCAGTGACACTATAGAAGAGAGCCAGAGCTGGCTAATTTTCTCCTGAACAGGTAACAGCAAATTATTTCTAAATATATATATAGAAGTACAGACTCATGTGTATGGATTAAAATGAGTTTATGCCATAGCTTGTGTGTTTTATATAAAGAAAGTGAGGCATAGCAATGTTTGAAAGGTATCAACAATGTGTTTTGTGTGTTTTATATGAAGATGAATAACAGCATGATTGAAAGATGTAAATACCATTGTTTGTTTTAAAGAAATTGAGGCAGATTCATGTGTGTTTCTCTGTGGTGTGTGTGTGTGTGTGTGTTTTAATCAAATGAAGGAGTAAGAATTGTGCTTGAAAAGCCTTGCATATTCACCTATTTAAGGTGTAAAGGAGAAATCAAGCTTGGTACAGAAAATATAAGTGTTTCACTACTAGGTAGATGTTTTAGTGTCATGATGTACACTTGGTTGTGTGTCTTAAATGGATAAAATGGAAAAGGAGTGTTTAAAAACGAGTTTGGTTTAGAAAACCTAGCGCTAGCTTTACCTTCGCATAGCTGTTTAAGGTGGAAATGAGTATTCAATAAGAAGCTGGAGAATAACACAAATAAGACTCTTAAACGCACCCATTTAAAGTGGGACTAAATGCTTGAATACGAAAATTATAAGACGCAAAGGTTTGCCTCCTAAAATTGCATTTATGGTTGAAAGGTAAATAACTCCAGCCTTGTCTAGTCTAAAATTTTAATGTGGTTTAGACAGTGCTTTCTTGTAAATGCAGGAAAATGGTGGCGGCTCTTTCCATTTCTGCCTTTCATTTAAGAAGGTAAATGTATGTTTACATCACATATAATTGGTGTGAAAGTGTGATTTAAATGGATAAAGTGGAATAACAGACATTTCAAAATATTTCAAAAGCTATAACACTAGCTTCAGCTCTTAAGGTGGAATGGATAACTCAAGAACCTGGCAAATAATGCCAATAATTTATGGTGGAAGGGAAGTTTGATTTATAACACCAGCTTGTCTAGTCGACATATTTAACGTGGATTTTGACAGTAAAGGATTGTAAATGCAGGGAAATTGCCTACATCATAAAATGTGTCCGTTTATTTATACATAAATTCCACCCTCCGTTCCTTTTCAAGAAAATGATCTGTGACCCTGTCGTACCAACAAGGCGTCTTTTCCAGGGACTTGACTAGTGTCCTCTCAATGGCCAGCAGAGCTAGGCTGCTTAAACGGCCTTGGCCCATGTGAAGTGTGCCCGCCTGTGAGTGCTTTGTGACGGTGGAGGGGCTCAGCAGCACCCGCTGGACAGAAACTGCGATAGAAATCAGAAAGAGTGATAGAACTCATTCTCCAATAACAAGCAGCTATAAAAAAAACCCACCAGAAATAGAAGCTCGATTTGTCGCTAGTCGTTTTTAACAAAGAAAATGCCGCTAAGAGGATTAAGTCTCCGGTTCAACTCAAAACAGAATGAAAATGTAATGCTCTCACGGATCTTTACACCAAAGGATTGCTGATTTGCTCATTTCGCTGCCAATCAAAAAGGGATTCAGCCTCAGACAGATCATCCAATCATCATGCAGAAGCTGAGCGTCCGGGCCAGCCGAGGGCAGCCCACTGCTCCATAAACCCCAGAGACGCTGAGCATCCGATGGGCGGGACAAAGCCCAGCATTTATACAATGACTCGTCTCGTTTCGCTGCACTTCGCTGCTTCTCTATTGAACTCCGTGGACGCTCAGCGTCCACACTGTTTAAAGCACTGTGAAACTGCGGGAATGATTGAGAGGAAAGCCACGTCTTTACCAGTGATAAGAAGCTGATTCTGAACAAAAGTTGATCGCGTTGTAGTGCATATTTATTCAATGACATGTACACATAACAGTATATATTTGATAACTTATTTTTTGACATTTTAGGGGAAGCTAAGCTTCTCTTGCAGTCTTAGAGCAATCGCCTCTGCTTTGAATATAAATCAATAAAGGGTATATTATCTGCATATAGAAAACCATTAGTCTAAGAGGTGAGGACACAGAGGTCCAGTGCTGTTTAATCACTAACACCTTATTCCACATAAACTATACATACAATTTACCTCCTAATTAGAGCCAGGTGCATCTAGTGCTTACAATTACACTTTCTTTAAATGTATTGGTCTTAAAAAACCCAAATAAATATATAAAAAATTGAGGCTGGAAAGTGAGCTGTAAACACAAAACTGCTACCATGTGCTGCCAAATTGGCCCTGCTTTACTCAGTTCACAGTCTTGCCAAACAGTCAGAGCATCGCACACATTAATGTTTTCTGACTGAGACTTACACTCTGGCAGCTGAAATATTGGACAGTCTTCTGACTTCATACAAAAATCACTCGTTCCTTTCTGTACCAGTAATTTTCTGAATGAAAATCATAGTCATTTAAGAAGGCACTGCAAATTTAGCATAGGAAAGCTTCAGCAAAACTTTCAATTAATCCAAATGCCGTCATTGAGCCAATGTAAGTTTGGTGCCTAAATTTGCTTCTTTACTGTAGTGCTGGACCAAAATGTTTAGTATTGCTAGTAAGCAATAATTTCATCCAATATTTTAAGTAAAATCATCAAGAACATGCTGCTTCTGAGACATGTTAACCTAGCTGTTGCGCCTTAAAAACTTCACTTAAAAAATAAATGCCACTGGACAGCCAGATGTTCTAGGTGGCCAGATGTATTATGCCAGCTGCATTCGTTATCATGACATTTATAAAGAGGAGACAAAGGACAATCCCAGATGTGCTTTCTTAAGCTCCCTGCCTCAAATAACTGAGGCATCACCATGGATTGAAGGCTATCTCTTATCCGTAGGTGCAGTGATTAGAATGCTGCAAGATTACTGTTCCAGAACATGTTGTATTTGGTATCTGGTTCATAACAAATCTCATTCTGACTAGTCATGTAAGATGTCAGGCTGATGTAGCCCAGTAAAAAAAAATTATCAACCAGAGTCCAATCCATAGTTTGAGCAAACATTTTGTGATACTCCGATTCGGGGGTGCTACAATCTAAATTGTGCTTGGTATCAGAAGTGGAGGAATTTGTGAGACAATATGCACTTCAGAAATTCAAATTAATGTACACATACACAGAAAAAGTGATTTAAAAAATAATAATAATCATCATAAAAAAATCCCATTTAAATTTAGCTGGCTATGTATGAAATCTTGTTCTGAAACCAAGGCCTAATTTTGAAAATTGTAAACACCAACATGGTTTTAAAAACACATAATGGATGAACTAAAATTGAGAATGTACGTTAATAATCTTATAATATATACAATAATCTCAGAACAAAATAATGACATATACTGCCTATTTGTAAGATGTTTCCAGTTTTTATTCATTTATTGAGGACAGAGTTGTAAATGGGTCAACTTAGATTGATATCTACATAACAGTTTCAATCAATTACACCTGTATTATAGGCAATAATATGCTTGCAGTGGTGGATGCAATAACACTACCTGAAACATAAGCCAAGAGAATGTTGTTTAGGTGTAGCCATGAACTGAAAACCTAAACTGTGTGTTTGAACATGTGCTATGGTGAAATTGGCATGTGTGCTCTAAATGTCTGTTCAAAGCTAATGTGAATAACTAGGACAGATACAGGAAACAGTACACATTGAGGTTTGACAAATGATGCTATGTAGCTACTTGCTTTTTATGTAGTGTAATGCATGGCATATGTGGGAATATCCAAGCAGACAATAATGATGCTGTTTATAATGATAGATGATTTTCAATTCTGTATTTGTGGAGCCTTAATAATTTGTAATGGGATGCATAAATAAACAGCTTTCACATTATTTGTGAACATCTGCTCGAGGATCAATACAGCAAACGATAATTAGCCACAATACCGCTCAGGTGGAAATTCATTTTTGGAGGTGTTCCCTATGAGGAAAATCTGCTACATTTCAGATTTACAATTAAATTTTGGTTTATTTCTGTAGCATTTTTGAATACTGATAGGTGTCTAATTTTGGGAGGTGAGAAAGAGGCTCTTCACTAACATTTACAGCTGCAGCTATGTTATATCCCATACAGATCTGCAGAAACACAATATACTGAGTGAGGATAAGGTCTTTAAACAATATTACAGTACCACTAAGTACAACCCCAAATTAAATTCAGACAGTAAAAAAAATTTGGAGAAATACTGAATCAAGATTTGAATTCAAACAGGGGATGTCAACAGGTAACTAATCATTTGCTACAGCAGCAGTATGTTGACAAGGTCTGCTTCTTTAGGAGCAAAAACCAATTTGCCAAGTACAGAAGATCATTACTGAAATATTTAAAAAAACAATCCAGGCCTTTTTTCCATTTCCGCCTGAAATAACACCCACATTTTGAGGCTTCCTGCTGAGGCAGTGAATAAACTAGAAACAGTATCAAAATTGAATGTTAAAGAAAACCCTTCAAATTTGTAATAGAAACCAGTTAGAAGTATTGAAATTTATCTGAAGTGGTCAAAATCTGATGAAAACCACAATAAATATGTAGGCACTTTTCAGATTTTTTTATTAAAATAATCTAAATGTTAGTGACTACAAACTGAAGAGTTCATGAGCCTCAATACTTTTTACTTTTTAAGCTTATGTCTCCAAGTGTTTACTTTAACCTCCTACTGATATTTCTCTAAGTGTCCCTTTGGAGTCTATAAAGACCCCAAGTTATTCATAAAGTAAATGATTAATTTAAATTAACAGTGTATATATCTTGTCTACACCTAATGGCAACTTCGTGCAATGTTTTTCTTTCCTTTCCTTGAGAAACTGGTCTCATGCACCTATCCAAGTGGCCTCTACCTTCACCGAACTGGAAAAGTCTTTGGTTACGGTGTATTTTATTTTTATTTGATTTCCCAAGTTTAATTTTGATGTTTACACTTGTTTCTACCCCAGTACCTTTTAAATTCCAGATGTTTTGGAAGGTGGGAGCTTCACCCTGATTTGCTGTAGAGTGAAGCAACCTCCCTCACAAATGCTGTATTTAAATGGCCTCAGTGGGGGAAAGGCAGCAATTAAAAGAAATCCAAGCTTTGAAACAATGTTTATTGTACTGATTATTGTTTGTTGAGCTTGTGGCTACCGAATAAAACCATTTGACTCATGTCTCAGTGTCTGGGTCTGTTAGCTTGTGTGTAACGTATGTGTTTTGAAGCATGGGTCTGTGTTTGTCTCTCCTCCCTACATGCGCATCGCCATAATCTGGCCCCTGTGTAGTGGAGTATGGACCGAATAACGGATGAAAAATCAAAATGAAGAAATAAAGAAATAAAGTTTTGAATTAAATCTTTCTCACTCTGACCAGGACCTTCGTCTGGTCCCGAAGCCAACATTCCACAAACCACAGGGATGCAAAGATCCTGCAGCCCCCCCCACACACACAGAACCTTACGCACGCACATAAGGTCTACATCAAAGGATTGACCAGAACCTGGCTACGACACTCTTCCTCCCTTCAGAAACATAAAGATAACAAATCCACTTTATGATGCTCTTAGACCAAAAGGACATCAAACAAGAGTGGGGAGCCATAAGCCGTATATGACAGTGGCTCCTAAGTGTCTCAGTCCTTATCTCGAGCCCACTAAACAGACAGCCTAGATGGTCAAACTGATTGAACTCAACGTGACCTCTCATTGACTCATCTACACGACGACCAACGGCATGGACCAACAGCGACCCCAAATGGACATTGGCGAAACTACGCCTCGCTCGGGGTCGCCTAAACAAATAACGGAAATTAAATCAAATTCTGATTAATGTGTATAAACAATATGTATTAATGTCACTTTCTGTGTCCTCAGATGAACGTCCACCTTCTAATGAAATGATGTGTATTACTGTTGTCAACCATGAAAAGAAGTTCTGTCTCTGATTAGAAAAGTGAATTAAAACCAGAATTAATACTTCTAACGTATCATTGTAAACGGGACGTAAAAACAACGTACCCAAGATGAAATCTTATGTAAATGTTTGATATTAATAATCCAGGATACTCATTGTTATATGTTACTAAAATGTATAAGAAATTTCAATACGCGAAATTTATATTCTGTTTCTGTGAATCGCTGATTCAAACTCCCCCTCCTCTCTCTCTCGTGTGAGAGTCACGTGAGCCTCGAACTCGCATCCAATCGGAAAAAGACGCCTCCCATTAGGGCGTGACCGCACTGGCTTTGAAAAACAGTTCAGCTCGGCACACAGTGAAGAGAGTTGAAAAAAAAAGGAGAGTCGAGCAGAACAGAAAGAGACAAGAGAACAACACAATTCAGCGGTTCAGCTCAGAACATCTCTTCAAGCTCAACCTCTTCAAGCTCAACCTCTCCGCCTATCTCTTCTTCACGCCGACGAACGAAACAAAGAAGAACCTTAAAGACTTCATCAAAGCTCACAAGAGACGTCTTGAATTAGCTAGAGTATGAAGCCTTACTAATACGTCGAGTGATTTGAATATCTTCTTTTCTTTTAATCGTGTTTATGTTTTATCGCCCAATCTAAGTTTAATCTCACGACTGATCAAAGCAGGTGAACTTCATGGCCAGAGTAAGAAAACACCGCCGAGATATAAGAAAGTCGTAGAATAAGTAAGTTTATTGAATCGATTTTCAGTTCTGGATCTGC
The DNA here is from genome assembly GCF_029633855.1 of Hoplias malabaricus. Classification (NCBI taxonomy): domain Eukaryota; kingdom Metazoa; phylum Chordata; class Actinopteri; order Characiformes; family Erythrinidae; genus Hoplias; species Hoplias malabaricus. The sequence continues at coordinate 17,503,135 of NC_089808.1, forward strand.
AGTAACTAGCGAAACTTTTCGTCCAAAACGTCCATATAGTTGGACACTCCTGCTCAGAACAGTAAGCCAAAGAGAGGATCCTGCCGCCTGCGTCATCACGCTCTGAGTACGCCGAGGCGACTCAACCGACGAAGAAAGACCTCCACGCTGACTCAGCCTGGAAACTTCCGCGGGAGGACCGCGAAACTAAGTGAGACGCCTTCACTCCCAGGACCTCAGAGAGCCTCTGCATCCAACGAGTGGTGAAAATCGACGAAAAGTAAGCTAAACTTGCGCATCTCCAGAGCTGAAAATTGAATCAAGTCTCTTGATAAATTTTGTATTAATTAAACCTCAGTTAGCAACACTTTAGTCACAAGCCAGAGTGCCTAGCGTATCGTTAAAGTCGAATCGGCTTCCCCTGCGTTGATGACGTGAGATTTCAAGATCACGCTATGTTAAGTAAATATCCTTCTCTTTGTTAATAAAACCTTCATTATTTGAAATCACAGTGTATACAGTTTGTTCATTAATTTTCCTGAAAATCCTGAAGTACTCACGTAGCTTGACTATTACCCATTCTCAAACTAATTATTAACGTTTTAATTGCTTAAGCTATTTATAAACTTTAATTAATATCATTAAGTCAATATCAGAGATCATAAGAATTTGGATAAGGTCAACGCTATAAACACAAATATAAATATATATATTAAAAATATTCACAGAGGTCACGGTGTATGACCAACATACGCTATATATAGGCCTATAAGCCTTTTATTTTATTTTATTTTTTTTTTGGCGCCCAACATGGGGCCAGGAAAAAGGCTTTTTAGTGTACAAACTGTAAAACACTGAAACAATCTCAGCTTGGGTTTATGAAATGCTTTCCGCTGTTTGTGTTGCTGAATAACGATTGAGATTCAAAGCTTGATGTGGGCAATTTCGTGTTGTGTTTGTTAGTTTTGAAAAACTGTTCTGTGGTATATACCGTTGAGAAAATAAGCTTGGTTGTTTTAAAGAGCGCAGCTCTGCGCCATTTTGCATGCATTAAATTGAGGCCTGGGTACACCCCCATTACGCGGAGCTCCGTTCTGGGATAAGTACCGTCGGTTCGACCCCTCAGCCGCGAATCCCGGCGAGAGTCCACCGAACCGAACACCTCCATTCGTTTTAAACTGGGTCGCTACCAGCGTTAATAACGAGATCGCGCGCTAGGCGATAGGGAGGTTATTAAAAAGAAGCAGCCGAAAATACGGCTGTGTTAAAGAGCGATCTGCTCTTGTCAGCTGTTCCAGTTAGACTGAACGCAGTTTCAGAAAAGGAACGACCCTCTCTGAAGGGGCTGAGCTGAAACTAAGGAGGGAAATTCAAAACGCCCCCAAAACAGAGGAAGACTAATTCCCTCTTGTGGTATAAGCGCGTAATTGCAGGGAAAACTACTTCATAACTAGCGTCTATTGAAGCGTGTCCTCCCGTGCTCCTCCTTGTGGTCAAGTGTGGTGCCTTGACGTTTGATTCCCCTACACCCTCTAGTGGTTGGGAGGTTGTCCGCCGAGGCAACCTAAGTGTTTAGCAGCCCTCTGGTGTTTAAAAGTTGTCATTACAGGTGAAATTCTTTTAAAATACCTTAGTGTAAAATCTCTGTTCACCTTTTAAATTTTTATTTTTATTTTTGATAAAGTATCTGAGCGTTTAAAATCTTTATTCCATTTTAGATTTTAATTTGATAACGCCCTCTAGTATTGAAACTTCCCGCTACAGTGGAAATTCCCATTTGTGTTATATTGTGTCTGCTCGTGCCGTGTTTATTAGGATTTCCACCAGCGCCGACTGGTGTCGATTGCTGCTATTGCATTATAACTTGCTTGTCGCCCTCTGGTGCCCCAGTCTGGTATTACAATTTAAGTTCAACTTAAATACTGAAGCTTGCTGTTGCCATTCAGACTTACCTTCAGTGCCCTCTAGTGGAGAAACTTGCTATCGCAGTTGAAATTGTCGACCAGTTCACACTGATAAGACCTGGTATTACAGCTCTAGTGGCTGTCTCTAAACTATGCACATCTGAATAATTACAAGTAAAGGCTTGGAAGCATAGTCAGCTGATACAGCTACAGCAGACAGTGTGCAGTAATTAGAGATTGACACTTTAACTTGATACCAGATCACAAGCGCAATTAAAAGAGAGAGTCTTTTAACCTCGCTATTCTTAATAACTCTTTAATTCGGAAAATTCTTTTACTTTCATAATTCCTTAATTGGAAATTATATCTAGTAATAAATCTTACTTAATTTTAAAATTCTTTAATCCAAATTTTTCAACAATTCTTTAATTCGATATTTTTTTAATAATTTTAATTATTGAAGAAAAAATTTTTTTTTCTCTTCTTTTGCTCACTTGCATATAGCAACTTTCATTCCACCCTCTCCTACTAACAGACTTCCCTTAGAGATTCACAAGTGAACTCCAACACTACACCGACTTGCAGTTACTCTTAGAGCACGCGGTACAGGTGAATTTAGTTCGGTTTAGTTAGAAAAGGGATTAACGGAATTAATCCTAACTAAATAGAAGAAAGTTACACCTTGCAGGTTAAAACACAGCTAACATGGCAGAAGGGACATTTCCCTCGGAAGTATATGTAGAAGGTTTCTGGGATGAGGCATTCTCTGTTCTGACCAGCATCACCAATGATGTGATGCCTGGACTCGCAGAGACGGTGCAGAAAGCCTCACAGGCCCATCGTGACCACATGGTGGCTAAGTGGGTAGAGAACCACTTAACCGACATCCTCAAGGGCAAGCCCCGAACTGAGGCATTAGGTCAAATAGCCCTCCTCGCTGTAGTACAGCTCAGAGCTAGCGAACGTGAGCTCGACGTATCACGGCAACAGCAGGCAAAGGTAGAGGCAGAGCTAAGTCGACTTCAAAGCGAAATAGCTGAAGGGAACACACTGCCCCAGATCACTCCTGACGTGTCACCTAGTGCCGCTATAGTAAAACAGGACCAGCAGGAAGATGGTGAGGATCAGGAACCAGACTCAGGGACCGTAACCTTTAGAGCTGCTGCAGCACCTCCTCTGGTATCAACGGGTATTTCACCTTCCCCTGTGTCTCCTGTCAGCCGTCCCTTACAACGCCCTGCTAGACCCAGAGCCCTGCAACCCAGTGTCTAGTCCCCTCAACCTTTACCCTCTCACGGTCGCTCATACAAGGACCTAGATAAAATCGCGCATAATATAACCCGCTTTGATCCCAAACCTGACGGTTCTAACGATATCTTTTCTTACCTAAAAGATATTGACTTCTACCTCCAAAGGTTCCCCGGGATCACCATAGATGACAGACTATATGTGATTAAACTGACCTCCAACCGAGACGTCAGTAACTTCATTGAACGTCAGCCAGACTATGTAAAAGCGTGATACGATGTGCTGTGCCAAGCATTGGAGGAAGAATTCTCCAACCACCTGTCACAGACCGGACTGGCCGCTGCTTTGAACATAAAACAGCAACGCCAGGAATCCCCTCAGCAATATTATAACCGACTCAGACAGGCGTATTTCGGACCTAGAAATGACTCCGGAATGGAGGAAGAGTTAAATTTCAAATCACTATTTATCCAAAACCTCCATCCCCACACCAGTCATCAGCTGGGAGTCTCAGCTTGCCCTCGCACCCTGTCTAGTAGACAGCTGCGTGATTTAGCACTCAGGGGTTTCCTAAAATCCCAACAAATTCCCAACAGACGGTCCGAAACACCCCAAGTCTTTAATGTCGACTCCAGCTCCCCACATTTAGAGTTGGAAGGTGCCACCCAGGCCGATCCACCAAGATCCGCCCTGGACCCTTCCTCCACTCCGTGGACCAGTGAGGGCCCGAATGCTCATCTGCCCTCACACCAATACAAGCGCTACCCTCCTCGCAGGCCAGACAGAAATCGCGACAAAGATTTCTGGAACCCTCGGGACAGGGCTGGGTATGGTCGTGACTATTACCCTGCAGAAAACCGCGGTGCGGGCCGTGGAAAACCATCACATCCCCATAAGGGATATGAGCGAACAGCTCAACCAGCTTTCTGATTCTAATAGAGAAAAGAAAGAGAAATACTGGTATCAAAATAAAAAAAATCACACCAAAGACAAGCTTAAAGGCAAGGAATTCAGCTCTAAGGAGTTAGAGGACATCCGCCGCTCTAAGGAGTTAGAGGAAATCAATGCTTGCAATGATTTGCAAAGAGAAAAAGAAAAAACCTGACGTTCTTTCTATCACCTCTGTGCGGTCTAACCCAAAGCCATCCTCTAACACCCCAGAAATGTTAGAGAGTTATGTAGAAGAAGTGACAAGCGAAGCTCCGTCTTCTAGCACACCGTGCAATCTCCTCGTGACCCAAACAAACACTGAAGACCCAATGATACAGGGGGGTGACTCGCAACCACCCTCCAGTGCTGTTTTGGTTGTTCAGTTTGACGGTAAAGAAGATTTAACACCAAATGACCCTTCAGTCATTGAAGGCGACACACCCGTCCGACAATTCATGGGACACTTAACTGAGAAAGGGGTTGCACGCAAATTCTATTTGTCCACCATTGTGGAGAGAAGGCTAGTACATGAGGCCCTGTTGGACACTGCATCAGATGTCACGCTCATGTCTCCCGCCTTGTTCCACCAGGTTCGAGCCATTGCGCAGCATGAAAATCGCGAGATACAGCTCCAAAACTGTTCTCTTAAAATTCAGCCGTATTCACATGCAGGCCTCACTATCCAATCTATGGCACTAATACACTTAGCCATTGGACCAATGACGTTAGTGCATCCAGTTCATGTGTTTCCTCTCGAAACAATTCCCTTCCTCATCGGCAAAGATCTCCTTAATCGCTTCGAACCACTGATTGACTTCAAAAGGTCAAAGATCTGGGCACAAGTGCGTGAGCCTTTGCCCATCTGCACCCCACACCACCGGGAAGCTCAGTGTTGCCGTCTCGAAATCCGGCCTGAATCAATAGGAGATCCACCAAGTCAGATCCCTCACTTTGAGGAAGAGGAAACTGAGCCCATGGCGGCCACGCCAGAGACTGCAATCTCTTCCTGGCCCCCTAGTGCCATGTTAGAACAACGGAACACATACCTGTGCACTTTCACTAAACCGTCCGCAACAGACGCTCCCGGCCTTCCCATCGTGAATGGTCTCACAATGCAGGACTATCATGTGGACAATGCAGTTCTGGCTCTGTGGACCGACAAGTCCGTCATAAGCCAAACCCTCTTTAACTCTCTGCGCCTCACTCAACCAAATATTCCTTTGGTGAGCAGTCCTTGTCGCTTCCCTCTCAACCCGACATCAAAAGCAACGTCACCCACTGATGGAATTTGCGCTTTAACTATCCAGTGGAACAAAAGGGTAATCACCCATTATTTCTTGGTCGTCCCTAACTTGCCGCACGGCGCTTATATTGGAAGTGACTTCTTGGTGCCCCTCGATGTCCACGTAGACACCCTCAATAGTGTGCTGTGGTCTTTGACTGATGTTTCAACGGAAACCTGGTCCTCCGATTTCAGCAACCTAGGCTCAGGACAAACTATTATCAGGTCACTAACCAAGGTTCACTTGTGGTACCTGCGAACACCGCAAATGTACCCATCCGCTTAGTCATGCGACCTGGCCAACACATAAGCCACGCGCATGCACTTTTCCAACCGTCACCTCAGTTCTTCGAACTAGGCCTCAACCTCGAAGCCACACCTTTGGTGGAAACACGAGCAAGATCCACCTATCTGTTCGTACGGAACGAAACCACTCAACCCTTGACGATCCCTCACTCATCTCCTCTGGGTTAGTTAGTCAGTACGAAATTCCATGACTTTGAGTTGCGAATCCCGATCATAGGACCAATGCCTGAATCCCTGCTTCTTGATCATCCAGAATCAAAGGTGTTCTACACTCATCCGACACGAGCTGTTGCTCTCTTCTCAGCTCTGGGCATGAGTAAAGACGCCATTTGCAGGATAGATCTCGCTGACGACAATCAAATGATGGTCATGGTTCTTTCTTTAAATTCATCCCCGGAATCCTCCCGGGAACCATCTCTTCTTCCCGAAGCGGGGGAAGACACTTCAAATTCACGTACTTCAAAAGAACTATCTGACTCCGAATTCCGTATCCAAGTCGAACAAGTTCTAAAGGAGGCCGACGCCCTCCAAAGCAAAGAAGAACGTGAGAAACTCTGTGAAGTGCTTCTTAAATACCAAAAATCTTTTGCCAAAGATTCAACGGACTGTGGTCTCACTGATATTCATTCAGTGCGCATTCCCACTCGTCCAGGAGCACCACCCACGTTTGTCCGCCAATACAAAATTCTGTTGACATCCTATGAACCGGTACAAGAAATCATTGATGACTTGCTGGAAAAGGGCATAATTCGACCCTGCAACAGCACGTACTTGGCACCATTATGGCCAGTCATAAAACCAAATGGTAAATGGCGCCTAACCATCTACTATCAGAAACTAAATCAACTGGTTCCCTTGTCTCGGTGGCCGATGACACAATTGGAGCAAGAAATCCCCTCGGTCCGAAACGCTAAATACTTTTCCACCATCGATGTAACCTCTGGCTTCTGGACCATCCCGGTGCAAGCAGAAGACCAACACAAGCTCGCTTTCACTTTTGCAAACCGACAGTACACATTCACTCGGTGCCCTTTTGGATATGCCAACTCACCCGCGGAGTTCAACATTTTCTTAAACAAAGCATGCCCTGATGCCCGCGAGCGAGGCACCCTCATATATGTGGACGACATACTCATGCGTAACCACTCCCTACAGGCACACATTGACGAGATTGATCATGTTCTTGACCAGCTTACAACAGCAGGTGCGAAAATATCACTGTCCAAATGTCAGTGGTGCAGAACAAAAGTGAATTACGTCGGTCTGCTCGTAAGCACTGATGGTGTTGAACCACAAGTGAGTCGAGTGCAAGGGGTAACAAACCTCGCAGCACCCACCAATCTTAAGGAACTCCGCAGTTTCTTAGGAGTATGCAACTACTCACGACAATTCATAGAAAACTATGCGGACCTAGCTCGTCCACTTTATGACCTCCTGAAAAAGGATACTCCATTCACCTGGGGCGAAGCCCAGGAACACGCCATGCAGGCACTGAAATCGAAACTGTGCACGGCTCCATGCCTTGCCTATCCTGACAGTAGCAAAGAATTCTACCTAGAAGTAGGGTTCTCGGACTACTGTCTCAGCTCCGGTCTGTACCAATTACACGACAGAGACAAACGTGTCATAGCCTACGCTAGTAAAACTATGCTGGCTGCCGAAAACAAATACAGTGACTGCGAAAAAGCACTACTAGCAACAGTGTGGGCAGTCAAACATTTCTCCAACTACCTAGGTGGTCAGAAGGTGATTGTTGAAACTCATCATCAGCCAGTCACTTTCCTAAACAGCCAACGAATTTGAGAGGGTATAGTAACTAACGCTCGAGTAGCATCCTGGCTAATGGCTCTCCAAAGCTTTGACTTAGAGGTACGTTACGCACAAAACTACAAGAGCCCCCTAGGCACAGGCCTTGCTTCCTGCAGGCGATGCGAAGGAGACATTCCTTCCCAAGTGCCACAAACTCCAGAAACCCTCTTACCTACCATGGCTAACCACCACTATTTCGATCCTAACACATGCAAAGACCTTGTCACTGCGTATGTAGATAGTTGTTCGTTCCGCCGAGAACACACCCTGACGGCAGGGGTGGGTATTATCGGAACAAACGGATAGCCTCACGAACCCCTAAATTTCAAATTGGGTGCTCAGTCCTCCCAATATGCTGAAATCGCAGGAATTCTCATCACAATCCAGTCTGCGGTCCAGAAAAGCATAAAAACGTTAGTGATCTGCACAGACTCCAACTACGCGCGCCTAAGCTTCACATGCCACTTGAGACTGTGGAAAACCAACAACTACACCACGTCAAACAAAAAGCCAGTCAAACACAAAGAGCTTTTCGCGGCATGCGAACACTTGGTAGACACACATGACCTGCAGATCTACTGGAAGAAAGTGAAGGGTCACTCCCGAGTCCCGGGAGATGACAAAGAATTCAATGATCAAACAGACAGCTTAGCCAAACAAGGGGCCCGCGAAGGCACATCGTGGACATTCGATTCCTCCCTTTATTCAAACCCACCCGACATCGAAATCCTAGCTGTCACACGGTCTCGAAACTGTAACGAAGGCATCGCCTGACAATGCTAAACCTACCATTGTCTCTATTAACCCTACTTTTTCGGATGCTAACTTAGTTACTCTCCAAGCTCGAGACCCATCCATTTCTAAAATGCTTAGCCATGTCTCTGACCCATTTACATATCCCATCACAGCACAAGATCTTGACACCATACCAGGCCTTAAAGACCTATACGGCGCCAGAGCGTCCCTCGAAGTCGTCAAAGGCTTGCTAGTTCATGCCACTGACTCGCACACTTCACCTACGTTCGTGGTTTCTCAGTGCCACAGGGGGGTGATGCTGATGCACGCCCATGACTCCCCATCTGCGGGACACAAAGGGGTCAAAGCAACACACCATGCGCTCCGGCAGGTGGCATATTGGCCCCACATGGTAAAAGATGTGGCTGATTACATTAAAGGCTGTCTGGTATGTTGCCAATTTCAACCCTCAAATCCTCTTCATAGAGCCCCCTTGCAAAAGAAAGGATTATCCTTCCCTTGGTCAAACCTCCAGATAGACTGGGTTGGACCACTCACTCGAACAGTAAGAGGTAACAAGTACTTCCTCACAGTCACGTGTGCATTCACTAAATGGGTAGAATGCCTCCCCGCACCGAATGACACAGCGCTAACCACTGCATACTTACTGATGAACCATGTCTTCTCACGGTTTGGCCTACCCAACCGTGTCGACTCCGACAGAGGGACACATTTCACAGCTGAGGTCATGCAGCAGCTCTGGCAACTCTTAGGAGTAAAAGCCAGCCTTCACATTAGCTACCATCCTCAAAGCTCAGGTCAGGTAGAGCGAGCCAACCGAACTGTTGTTAGCATACTGAAAAAGTACGTAGCAGCAAACCAACGAGACTGGGATGTCAAACTACCCCTTGTACTGATGGCCATACGGGCAACCCCACACGATGCGGTCGGGGTCTCACCCTTTGAATTGATGACAGGGAGACAGATGACTCTGCCTCTACATCTGTTATATCAGCCAGGTGAAGCTAGCATAGCCGTAGCCTACACCACTCACCAGTATATGGAGGATCTGCAGAAACACCTCAAAGCCACCTTTGCCTTTGCCCAGCAGAAACTGGAAAAAAGTGCAGAAGGTCGCAAAGCGTACAATGATCACAAAGCATCCCACGACGAACTCCAAATAGGGGACAAGGTACGGTACTACATCTTTGTCCAACCTGTTGGAAGGTCGCGAAAAACGGGGGAATTTGGCCCGCAAACTCCTACCCCGATGGTCCGGTCCCTATAAGATAACAGACAAACGGTCCCCCGTTGTTTACAGGATCAAAATAAACAAAGCTCGACCACACACAACCACCATGGGACTTGTAGGGGATACTAACGCTTGTGTTAGATCATAAACGACAGAACCAAAGGCAGGAAGGGTGTTGGTTAACAAACAATTACAACCTTCTACTCACACCTTAGTTCTCCTATCCCTTTTCCCTTTTTCTCTCACTCTTTAGTAGGCAACGAGCTTCTAACCAGGCTGAGGACACTCAGGGTGCAAGACCCTGGAATGGAGTTAGATGGACTGAGGAAGCTATCAGCCATGCTGAAGCCGACGTAACTCATATGCTCCGCGAGCTACAAAAGTTCACCGTAACGCAATCAGAACTAAATGGTTTTAACAAATGACCTAAACGCTTCATAGGCGGATTGCTAATGGCAGCTGCAACTGTGGGATCACTACTGAGTCTCGGAACGTCCACCGTCAATGTAGCCACTGTTAAACGTCAAGTAGGGGAATTACAAGGTGAAATTCCAAACATTAAAACCCAATTAGACAAACAGCAGCAGCACCTGCAAACAATTTGGCAAACCCTACGTGGCACCGTCGTAGTGCTCAACGCTCACAGTGTCGCTTTGAACAAAACGCTCCAGACGGTTAACTCTATGCTTTCAGTAGTGCAACTTGACCTTGCCCACATCCAGCTTGTGAATATGTTATTGTCTGATATGCTACAAGAAATCAGCTCCTCTGTAGATAGCCTAGCCATGGGGAGAATTCCTCCCTACCTGGTGCCCCTATCCTTAGTACAGGAGATTTTGTCTACAGCAACTCGAGAAGTAGTTACTGATCTCCAGGCCCACCTAGCCTATACCTTAGGTAGCGCCATCCCAATTTACGTTAATCCTCAAGACCGAGAATTAGCATTCATCATTTAACCTTCCCATAATGGCGCCTGAAAACATATACCGTTTGAAAGATGTTGTCAACGTTGGCTTCTGGCAAGATTCTGCCTACGTTCGTGTAAAGACAACATCTCTTGTAGCATACCAAGACGATAACCCTGACCTATATCTGGTACCCAATTTGCTTATGTGCACACTCACCAAAGACATTCACTACTTGTGCCCTAGCAAACCTTTCATTTGTGACAGCGCAAATGGGATCTGTGGCCTCAAGCCCATGATGAGTAATACTCAATGCCTGGTAGTCGTCACACCCCGACGTTTGGTAACTAGTACTCAAGCTGAGATTGTTGGAAATCGTTGGTTGGTTAACACCCCCTTTAGAGAGGCCCTACTAACCTATGATCAACATGACACCTCAGAAAGGGTACTCCTTCCTAGCCAAACCTTCTGGGTAGACGTCCCCGTAAACGCAATCTTACATGTAGGAGACCTGGCCCTGTATCACCTAAACCCTGACCAATATGAGAGCGACATAGAAATCTCAGAGTTCTTCTCCAAACACACCATCGAGCTAGATACTAAAACACTAACTCGCCTAGAATATGAGGGAACCCAAGTCATTGATCTAACCCCCATAACACTCTTAGAGAGTTGTCATCTCAACCCCATTGACTCATCTACGCGACGACCAACGGCATGGACCAACAGCGACCCCAAATGGACACTGGCGAAACTACGCAGAGTGACAGAGTGCTCGCTCGGGGTCGCCTAAACAAATAACGGAAATGAAATCAAATTCTGATTAATGTGTATAAACAATATGTATTAATGTCACTTTCTGTGTCCTCAGATGAACGTCCACCTTCTAATGAAATGATGTGTATTACTGTTGTCAACCATGAAAAGAAGTTCTGTCTCTGATTAGAAAAGTGAATTAACACCAGAATTAATACCTCTAATGTATCATTGTAAACGGGACGTAAAAACAACGTACCCAAGATGAAATCTTATGTAAATGTTTGATATTAATAATCCAGGATACTCATTGTTATATGTTACTTAAATGTATAAGAAATTTCAATAAGTGAAATTTATATTCCGTTTCTGTGAATCGCTGATTCAAACTCCCCCTCCTCTCTCTCTCTCGTGAGAGTCACATGAGCCTCGAACTCGCATCCAATCGGAAAAGGACGCCTCCCATTAGGGCGTGACCGCGCTGGCTTTGATAAACAGTTCAGCTCGGCACACAGTGAAGAGAGTTGAAAAAAAAGGAGAGTCGAGCAGAACAGAAAGAGACAAGATAACAACACAATTCAGCGGTTCAGCTCAGAACATCTCTTCAAGCTCAACCTCTCCAAGCGAGACGCCTATCTCTTCTTCACGCCGACGAACGAAACAAAGAAGAACCTTAAAGACTTCATCAAAGCTCACAAGAGACGTCTTGAATTAGCTAGAGTATGAAGCCTTACTAATGCGTCGAGTGATTTGAATATCTTCTTTTCTTTTAATCGTGTTTATGTTTTATCCCCCAATCTAAGTTTAATCTCACGACTGATCAAAGCAGGTGAACTTATTCGTGGCCAGAGTAAGAAAACACCGCCGAGATATAAGAAAGTCGTAGAATAAGTAAGTTTATTGAATCGATTTTCAGTTCTGGATCTGCAGTAACTAGCGAAACTTTTCGTCCAAAACATCCATATAGTTGGACACTCCTGCTCAGAACAGTAAGCCAAAGAGAGGATCCTGCCGCCTGCGTCATCACGCTCCGAGTACGCCGAGGCGACTCAACCGACGAAGAAAGACCTCCACGCTGACTCAGCCTGGAAACTTCCGCGGGAGAACCGCGAAACTAAGTGAGACGCCTTCACTCCCAGGACCTCAGAGAGCCTCTGCATCCAACGAGTGGTGAAAATCGACGAAAAGTAAGCTAAACTTGCGCATCTCCAGAGCTGAAAATTGAATCAAGTCTCTTGATAAATTTTGTATTAATTAAACCTCAGTTAGCAACACTTTAGTCACAAGCCAGAGTGCCTAGCGTATCGTTAAAGTCGAATCGGCTTCCCCTGCGTTGATGCCGTGAGATTTCAAGATCACGCTATGTTAAGTAAATATCCTTCTCTTTGTTAATAAAACCTTCATTATTTGAAATCACAGTGTATACAGTTTGTTCATTAATTTTCCTGAAAATCCTGAAGTACTCACGTAGCTTGACTATTACCCATTCTCAAACTAATTATTAACGTTTTAATTGCTTAAGCTAATTATAAACTTTAATTAATATCATTAAGTAAATATCAGAGATCATAAGAGTTTGGATAAGGTCAACGCTATAAACACAAATATAAATATATATATTAAAAATATTCACAGAGGTCACGGTGTATGACCAACATACGCTACACCTGAGTGGTCTACAGACTTCACTGATGTGTCATTGGAATGCAGAAAGCCCACACAGCAGCATGTGTGGCATGGCAGAGCATGCAGGATTTTTTGTGCATTTTTTATTTACTTTTTTGCCAGTTCTCTTGGCACAAACATGAGGATTACTAACAAACGGTTTGACAAAAAGACATAAATTTGGTCTTATTTTGAACGGGACAACTTAAGGTAAGCGCTGGTATACTTTGTGTGCAAATTGCTTCTCGGATCTTCAGGCCTCGGGACCCAGCACTTTTGTTTTTTTGTGAGGAAGAGATCGGTTTTAATTGCTTAGTCGTGCATTTAAGAGTATAATGGTTTATATTCTATCTATCATTACACATATATCGCCTTTCTAGATACCCAAGGACGCTTTACAATCCACACTGCTCAGAACACTCAGAACACTTAATCCACACACACACACTGGCGAGAAGCGGCAGCCAAACGCACACAGCGTACTCTCAACCAGGAACGGCAGTCCACCTGGAGGACTGCATCGGGCACTAGGATTTCACCCAGGACAGAGTGCCAATCCATATCTGGGCACACACACATTCACTCACACATACAGACATTCATTCACATACACACTCAGTCTCTCACACACCAGGACATATTTATTAGAGAAACCAACTCACCTACCCTCCATGTTTTTGGACTGTGGGAGGAAACCGGAGACACCGGAGGAAACCCATGCAGACACGGGGAGAACATGGCAATTCCACCCAGATGGGACTTGAACCCAAGATCCCAGCGCTAAGAGGCGAACGTGCTCACCAATATGCCACCGTAATATTCATGAGAGTCTGCCCGTTCGATTAATTTATATGTACACATGGACTCAAATGTGGCTCAGTCAAAAATCTGAATATCTATACTGTCACTAATATTTTCTCATAACTGCTTTCATGGTGAGGCAGCACAGTGGGCAGCAGGTAGTGTCACAGTTACACAGACCTAAAGTAAGGGAATATTTCGGTAGTGCATGGGTTTTATTTGTCTACATACGGTCCCTCATACATACGGCTTGTGATTTCTCATGAAATTAATCAAATGTCTTTTACCTACATTATATTTTTAGCTGCCAAATATATTATAGTTTTCTTTTTGATTCTTTTACAGCAAAATACACAAACACTGTCTTTTGGGTGCAGGAATCCAGTTTGTTGGAAACTACTGCTGACTCTAAGCTGGGCTTAACTGCCCTGCAGTGGGCTTTAGTCCAGACATTTTCCTACCCAGCATCACACTCTTAAAACATCACTGCCAAAAGGGCTGTGGCTGAGAGCAACTGGAGCTTTCATTTAAATATGCAACTGGATAAATAACCACAAAGGCTTAAATGGAGCTACTTAGACACTAAAGACGTTCTCAACACATTAATAAGCCACAAAAGATCAGGAGACACGAGAAAACAACAAAACATTATTTTGATACCCATTTGACACCAATTTAAAAAACCATGGTATCCAACAATCAGAAGTCACTTAAGACTTTAAAAAATAAGTTGTGATTTTATATGAATTTGTTGCTTTGAGCTCGGTGGAGAAATTCTGTATCCATTAGTTATAGATCTTAATATATATATCACATTTGTGTAAGGTAAAAGAGGAGATAATTTATTAGTATGTGAATTTCATGAAAAACTACTATTAGGTACAGTTTTGCTTTAAGAAATATCCTTTGGAATTTTGCTGCATTAGTCATTTATGAATGTATTTTTTGTGGCCAAAACAAACAAACAAAAAACATTAAATTACACATTCATTAAATAACAAAGCACTGTGCATCTCTTACACAGGAAAATAGAAAATGCTGGTTATATTTGACTTTACTTTTATCAAAAAGCCTAGAACTATGCTAGATTCATCTGGTTAAGAATCAGTTGATTATCTACTTCTATATTCTAGAATTACACAAATTTGATAGCAAAAAGACAATTCAGGGACATTTAGGGTTATTGTAAATATTGATTTTGTAATTACCAGTGCAACTAATTATGTAATTTCTTTAAAATACAAATTAACCTTACACAAAGGTTTGACTGAATTGGACAAATGCTGTTGGACAAACGCTATAATCTATTCTGGATTTAACTGGCAGCCAAAGTTTTGCAGTTTTTAATATAAAGCTGTAAATGATATCGCTCCTAGAAATATTATACCTGCTACAAAGGAAAGAAAGTTCTTATAAGAACCCCTAAGCTTTAAAATGGACTTGCAGTATCCTAAACTGCTCCAAAAGATACATAATGCAATTTCTGCAGTACTGAGCCAAGAGTAGCAATGACGAGGCTATGTTCTTGCAATTAAATGTCAGTGGAGCATCACAAAGATTTTAAAAAATTTAATTTTAAGGTACACATATTACGGGGTTCATGAACTAAGAATTGTGATTATCTTGGGACATCAGTGCTATTTTCTAACTGCTCTCATGTTGATCGTCAGGTTTGTTGATGGTGGGGAGGTGGGGTGCATATATCTCTGGGAGTCCTCATGTCTGTGCTAATTTTCTACCTCTCCCTTTTTAGTTATGTTGTTCTAATGAGGTCTGCAGAAACTCACACTCTTTATTCTTCACCAAGAAGACAGGACAAGCAGAACATGCTTAAAGAGTTGCGAATACCTGCCCATTTCTCATGCTCTTCATGTGCCTGAGTGTCCTTCACATTAACATTTCAAGATTTCTTCCTCATGCGAAGGGAGTATTTTCCTCACACTTTCTCCTCGGCTCACTTGAGGGTTGGACTTGGAATTCTGTAAAGCTGCTTAGTGAGAGCACCAATTGCAAAAAGTGCTTTTTAAATTAATTTTAATTTAATTTAAAGGGTCTCAGTGTTGCTCCAGGGTCCTCGGGTTGTGGTACTCTTCTGAGTTGTCAATTCATCTACCAACGTGTGTTTTTTGACTGTGGGAGGAAACTGGAGTACCCAGAGGAGCCCCACACGCACAGGGGGAGAACACACCACACTCCTCACAGACAGTCTCCCAGAGCGGGGCTCGAACCCACAACTTCCATGACCCTGGAGCTGTGTGAAGGGATACTACCTATTGCTCCACTGTGCTACTCCCCTTTGAAACTATATTATTATTATAACAAACATAGTGCTCCTTGAAATATAGTGGTTGACTAAGATATATGGCTTTTATTAAATAAATAATAATAATAATAAACTGACGTATTTGTTGGAGCTAATCCCACATTTGGACCAATAATAAGCTGTAAAAGTTCATTAGTCTGATGGCCTGTGAATAAAAGCTTTTTCTGACTCTTGTATTATGTAGTGTGATATGATGAATGTGTATTGATTTCTAATAAGAAATTTGACTTTCTGAGATTTGATTTTAATACCCAGACTTTAGCGGGTTTTCAGAGGCATCTCCAAGCCACAACAAGCCCAGATGGGAATGTGAGATAACACATTCCCATCCCATCATTTATGACCCAAGGCCACACAGGGTCAAGAGAGGAATCTTTTAGGAGACACTCCTAAGGATCAGTTTATGCTCTGTATAAAACTAATTAATTAAGAACTTCTCAAACTATAGAATTAAACCTTAATTCCCATTGGTTTAAAACAGTTTGAAGTTACATATGTGTACAGCTGTGTGAAATGAATTCCATTTAGACAATCAAAACAGGTGGAATTAATTAACATATGTTTTAAATCACCTTTTTATATGAATTTATGTAGAACCAAGGTAGCCACATACTCTGTGTGTTATTTGATTAAGAATTATGTAAAACATGGTGTTAATGATATTACTTTGTGTTAACATCTAATCTCTTACATTGCAAAAGTATGATTCAGAATTCTGGGACAGTCATTCAACTGGGACTGCGTCTTCAAGCCTTTGTCTTGTCAAGTGTCATAAATTTCATGTGATGTCACTACCAAGGTACAGGAAACAGCCAATCAGGAGCAAGAGATGCTCCAATCCTCAACTCCTCTCTCCTGCTTCCAGCAGACGATGCTTCTCAGATAGGGTAGTCTCCAGCTCTCTGCAGGTGTCCCTCAGGCGTCAGACACACTTATGGCTCTCTTAAACAGTCTTGATCCCCTCAAGCGTGGTCCAGATAGAACAGAAGTTCTATTTTAATTTTATCTCTAGTAGAAAACTATAGTTAAATGGAATGTAGTTTAACTCCAGCAAAATTCAATGCCACCCAGAGCATGAAGGAGACCTCAGACCTCTGACCCTCAAAGTGATGACAAGAATTTTAGGACCAGCAACGGAGATGGCCACACGCACCCTCAGAATGACCTTCTGAGAAAAAGACCTGCATGGACATGTCTCTCACAAGGCGGCAGACCAGCGATGACGGAGAATTCCCACCGAGACCTTCAGAACGCCACCAGCTCTGACAGAGGGTGTCTCTAAAAAAGGGGAGAAAAGGAATGCCAGTGGCTGCAGTGCTCCAGGAAGTCATGCCGGAAAACACCGCACGTCAGTGACATGCTCCCAGCTATCTCCAGAGATATGTAATGTCACATGGTTTCATTTCTTCATAGCTCAGGAGTGGTGCTGAATGATTTGCTGGGATAAACTATAGCCTTTTTAGAATTTAGGATAATTATCATAGAGAAATTCCCTCATATATTAATCTCCCTGCTCTCTCATGTATCGCTGTAATCCATTTTATTATATGAATGTATAATCAATATTCATTATTTGATATTACACTTAAAGGCTAAGCACCAGCTATTTAAAAGTGTCAAACAAATAAATAGAGTGGAATTTGAGCTCCTAACTTGTTTTTATTGATAGTCAGAAAAAATGTTATTTCTTACTAAGTCAAGGAATAAGGTTTAAAAAAAACAATGGACAACCCCCAGGCAGTTAGGCCAACCATTCCCATTTTATTAATTTGTATCCATATAAATGGCCCACCCTGTATATGGGTGATGCTTCAATCTTTATTCACACCCTTTTGAAACCTGCAATACTTCAGAATTGCAGAACAGTTCCCAAACTAGGCTATGTTAGCCTTCTCAGGTAAAATCATACAGATGTATGGTACACATTTAAATGTTGCAGAGTTCCAATCAGTCCTGAGCAGCTTGTGAACAGCAGAGAAAAGTATGCAACACAGCTCCAGAAATAAAATGGAGCTTGTTCCTGTATTATATCATTTGAGTTATTCATATAACAAGTTGTATGATAAACCTTAATTTTAGTCTCTGTGCTTATTCTGGATCATCTTAATTTTGACACATTAACACATTTACTCACTGAGGGAGCTTGCTTCATGCTAACTATAAGCTAACTATGGTCTCTCTGATTTTTTTATATACACACACCATTTAGTTTTGTGTAATTTTAACAACACGCAAGACGGAGAAGTGCCTCTCCAATCCACATTCACTTTTGTAGAACTTTCATTCTTTTTGTTTGTTTTGGTTTTCTTTTCTGTATTAAATGGTGAGCAATTCCTGAACATCTTTCCACCTTAAACAGTGCTCATAATATTCTCCTGCTGCAAAGTTCCACCTTATATGGTTTGATTTTAAATACATTTCCTCTGCGCTCTAGGATCTTTTTGAAATAATGTTTAAAAAGGGTAAAGGGAACTACTGGTCTTATTTTATATTTCATCTATTAGGTGTAATGCAAAATGCACTTAAGTATATTAAGCACTAACTATGTAGTAGTAACAGTAAATTATGTACAAAAATGATTATATGTTTATTTAATATGTTTCACTCAACAGCTGGGGAAATTGTCAAGAGATTTCTTTTTTTTTTTAACTAGAAAAATCATCACTCTTTTGTGTTTAGATAGTCTAACAGTCCTTACTCCTTCACAGCAAATGTATTCTGCATTTAGGAAAACTCACCCAGTTGCTACAATACAAAAACTATACAGAATAATATTCTTAAATAAGCATGGTATGAATACAGCAATCACACTGTTTTAAAATGTAAGAAAATGTTGAAGTATTTCAGAGTATTCAGAATATGTTACTCATACTGAGTAATCTAATGGAATATGTTACAAATTAAATTAGGATACATTAAATATATTAAAGTATTCATATACTTAAATATACATTCAAGCAAACCCTCCACCACTGTCACTCAATATTAATTCTGCTGGGCTTGGTTGGAGTCCAGCAAGCAAAAGATGGCCCATGTCAGACATGTCAGAATTTAAATAATCTTGTACCTTGCTTTGCTGATGTCCAGCCTCTTCTGTATGTCATTAGTTTGAACATCACTTGGCCTTATTCACATATGCATGTCACCCATGCTCTTGACTTTGATAACTGTGTAAACTATGCCATACGTTGGATGCTGGCTTTAGCTGTTGCCAGTGATAACAGTCTGGATTGCCCCTACCATCTTTGTTTTCCATCATCTGACCACAGCATGTTTCCACTGTTTTTCAGACCATATGCAAAAAGCTTGTATTGTACTCAGCAATATGTCTGCACAGAATTGATATATGTCTTTCCTCATGTAGTAGCCAACTCTGTGACACAAGTTTTCTAAACTAATCCCAAGCACACAGCTATGTTTATCAAAATAACATGATGGGTTTTCATCCATCTGGGAGGCTTGAATGCCACACACAGTAATGCCTAGCTTTGCCCTACATGGAGATTTATTTATTTATTTATTATATTATTTATTATTATTATACCTTATATATACAAATTTGTGTATATTTACACAATAAAATCCAGATGTACAAAATGAATGACTGTCCAAGGGACTAAACCAGTCAAGGCTTTTTTTTATTTTTTTTTAATTTGCAAATTTTTTCTTCTTGATGTTGGTTTTTTCTCTAAAATCCAATTTGAAGAAAGTTTTCAAATCAGATCAAACTATAAAGTATTGACAACTGCATCAAATAAAAACTACAAAATGTGAAAGATTTAAGTTTTAAATGGCATAAGAACACAAAGTATAAAATTCATAACTAACACAAATTTGAACAGCAAGATACTTATCCAATGTGTAATTATGCAAAATATAATTACTTTAAACCAGTGGCGGTCTTTCAAGGAGGGGAAGCTCAATTTCGACCTACATCATAAAATGTGTCGGTTTATTTATACATAAATTCTACCCTCCGTTCCTTTTTAAGAAAATGATCTGTGACCCTGTCATACCAACAAGGCATCTTTTCCAGGGACTTGACTAGTGTCCTCTCAATGGCCAGCAGATCTAGGCTGCTTAAACGGCCTTGGCCCATGTGAAGTGTCCGCCTGTGCTCCCACGGAGCTTTACACCAAAGGATCGCTGATTCACTCATTTCGCTGTCAATCAAAACGGGATTCAGCCTCAGACAGATCATCCAATCATCATGCAGAAGCTGAGCGTCCGGGCTAGCCGAGGCCAGCCCACTGCCCCATAGACCCCCAGAGACGCTGAGCATCCGATGGGCGGGACAAATCCCAGCATTTATCAAATGACTCGTTTCGCTGCACTTCGCTGCTTCGCTATTGAACTCTGTGGACGCTCAACTTCCACACCGTTTAAAGCACCGTGAAGGTGATGATTGAGAGGAAAGCCGCGTCTTTACCAGTGATAAGAAGCTGATTCTGAACAAAAGTTGAGCGCGTTGTATTGCATATTTATGCAATGACATGTAAACACAACTGAATATATTTGAACACTTATTTTTTGACATTTTAGGGGAAGCTGAGCTTCCCTTGCAGTCTTAGAGCAATGGCCACTGCTTTAAACATATCAGAACAAGCACATAGGCATTAAATCTCATTAATTTAGTGTTTCT